>NC_064424.1:46487500-46767500 GCF_023375975.1 Astyanax mexicanus
CGACTCACTCATTCACTGACTCATTTACTCTCTGACTCTCTCTCTGAATCGCTCACTCATACTGACTCTTACTGACTGACTGATTCACTTACTGACTCATTTACTTTCTCCTTAAATTAATGACTTTCTCTCTGAATCAGTGGCTCACTTACCTGTTCATTCCCTGACTGACTCACTTATCTCACTGATTAACTGACTGACTCTTTTTAACTGAATCACTGACTGATTTACTCACTCTCTGACTGATTCACTGACTGACTCGCTGACAGATTTACTCATTTGCTGACTGACTCACTGACTGATTCACTCACTCGCTGACTGATTCACTGACTGACTCGCTGACTGATTCACTCACTCGGTGATTGATTTACTCACTCGCTGACTGACTCACTGACTGATTCACTTACTTGCTGACTAATTCACTGACTGACTCGCTGACAGATTTACTCATTTGCTGACTGACTCGCTGACTGATTCACTCACTCGCTGACTGATTCACTCACTCGCTGACTGATTCACTCACTCACTGACTGACTAACTTACTGTCTTACCCTCTTGCTGAATTTGACTCTTCTGCTCACAGACTCCCTCACTTTCTTTTACTGACTGACTGACTTGCTGACTCTTGTGCTCACTGACTCCCTCACTGATTCAGTTTTACTGACTGATGTGCTCGCTGACTCAGTTTTCTCGCTGACTCTTCTGCTCTTTGACTCTTGTGCTTTTTGACTCTTGTACTTACTGACACTGACTTACTCACTCAATGACTCCCTTTAACTGACGAACATACTCACTGACTCTTGTGCTCACTGACTCTCTCACTGACTCACTTTAACTGACGGATGTACTCACTGACTCTTTCAGCCCAGAACTTTTTCATCTTTAATTGTTTAATAAATCTTGCTGTAATTGGTCTGAACGTATAACAAACTGGTTTGATCCTTCCGTCTGTCCATCCGTCCACTGCAGACGAACCAGACCATGGTTCAGGTTTTGTTCCAGACCAAGACCACCTGTTTAGTTGGGACCAAATTTTGGTCTGTTGGTCTGGAAGTTGGTCTGTGGTTCTTTTCACACCTGCTATTTTGGTTCAGACTAAGATAAAGGGTCTGTAGGTCCAGACCAATCAGGTTAAGTGTGAGATCAGCCTCAGAGAGAGAGGTTAGTGTTTTCCTGACTGGTCTGAGAGATTTCCCAGCAGCACTGCAGTGGGGTTTTGTGTGTGCTGTGTTTAAATCACCGTGTGGAGTGGTGATGGGCTGTGGGTGGGAATGGGACGAGGCCACTGTCTCTCTGTCTGTGTGAAGTGTGGAGCAGCAGGAAGTGAGCTGATGAACGGCAGGGGAAGCCGCTGTGTTTACGACATGCCTTTAATCCGGCCTGCAGTGAGAGGAGTGTGTTTTATAGAGTGAGAGTGTGTTTTCTTTTTTAAATCTGTTCTTCACAGTTAATTTGCTACCGGCAGTGCAGACAGACCAATCACCTCCCAACCCCATGTCTTTTTATTTCACTGCTTAGACAGTTAAATACTGAGACAGTTAAATACCTTTATTATAGTGCTGTCAGTGTTAACATGGAAACGCATGTGAATAATAAACTTTAATGTGTTAATCTGTAAATGCAAAATGCTAATTAATTGCATTATCTAGTTTACAGAGCCTGGTGATGTATTGGTGAGATCTGAATGCAGCAAGATTACTTTATAATAGTGGTGTCAATCAATCGAAAAGATTTCATCCGATTAATCACAAAAATGTTCTGTGATAACTGCAATTAAGACTCAAGTGTTTGTATTTCTATACTTGTCAGCATCCAGCACAATATATTTTTATATTTGTCAGCAACCAACACTATTTTTGCTAATTATATTTGTGCCTATCATGATGTATATTTATTTTGCATAATATATTGTTCCAAAATTTACTGCCTTCAACATTATTTTGTCATTTTAAGAAAATTTTTTGCCACTGATTTAACAATTAATGCAATGTCTCCCTTTTAAAGATCAACTCACACTAAAAGCATAAATAAATAAATAACAAAAATGCATTTAAAGTGCACTGTTTTTGAGTGAAGTTAGATACTGACTCTTTTGCATTAATGGACTTTCTTTGATTAATCAAGACAATGGGCAATATTATCAAAATATTGTAAGGTAAGCCAACCTAAACTAACCTTAACTACACCCAAAAAGCAAACGGGGTGGAGGTGAGGCTGAGGTGAGATTACAGGGGCAGTTAATTTTTGTTAGAAAATAATATCACACAGTTTACAGTCCTGATTGTGTATGTTAATGTTATTTATGCTGAAGCATGGATTAAATCTCATAACTAACTAACTCTCTCTCTGTCTTTCTCTCTCTCTCTCTCTCTCTCTCTTTCTCTCTCTCTCTCTTTCTCTCTCTCTCTCTCTCTCTCTCTTATTCTCTTATTGAGAATTCGAGAAGCTGAGATTCACAGAGAAATACAGAACCCAGGAAAATGTCTTAAATTAGCAGAATAGTAGAGTATTACAGTATTGCAATATAGAAATACGCTCTCAAGTGTTCTTAGGGGTCTTTGAGTGTGCGAGAGTGTGCGAGAGTGTGCGAGAGTGTGCGACAGTGTGTTATTACAGTGATGTCTGGCTGTTATGAGGAAGGAAACTCTAGGAAACAGATTGGCTCTTAATTGCCAGCTCCTGCTGGGCTGTGCTCTCATTTATATACTAAAGGAAAGTGGAAACTAAACCTGTCCGGATACACACACACACACACACACACACACACACACACACACACACATACACACTCTCTCTCACACACACACACACACACACACACACTTATACACACTCTCTCTCACACACACACACACACACACACATACACACTCTCTCTCACACACACACACACACACACACACACATACACACTCTCTCTCACACACACACACACACACACACACACACTTATACACACTCTCTCTCACACACACACACACACACACACTTATACACACTCTCTCTCACACACACACACACACACACACACGAAAAGGATAATGATAACTAGCTCCTGCTAAAAGTAATCTGGCCTTCCAAGGGTAAACTTGATCCGTCTCTAGTGTTTATACACACACACACACACACACACACACACACACACACACACACACACACACACACACACAGTCGCTCACATAAGGCACCTGCGGTAGGACATCATAGCTCAGGCCTGTGATTTTTGCCTCTGATCTTTGCGGACTCCCAGAATAGTGCTGTGGATGGCAGGAGCTACACCCTGTCTCTCTCTCTCACTCACACACACACACACACTCACACACTTACACACAAACAAACACACTTACGCACTATAAGACGCACTTAAAAACCTTTAATTTTCTCAAAAAAGAGTTATACAGGAGTTTGGAGCAGTATTGGCATTAGCGGCTAACCATGCTAAGCGCTAGCTCTTTGACCGTCTAAAGGTGAGTGTTATTACACTATAGTCTGCTGCTATCCCCTGCTGGAGCAGCATAAGCATTACTCGCTAGCGGTTAGCTGCTAATGCTAGTGCTCCGGCTTTAGTAATAATCTGGAAATCTAAACTAATATAAGTTTTTAGGAGAGAAATCTGTGTAGATTAACATCCAGCACTCGTCTGACTCGTCTAAATGTTTTTTACAGTTTTGTTTACGCATCTTAGCTTAGCTTCACAGTTCTGGAATTAGAGGTTACACATGGCAACAGCAGTGGAGCAGTGGATAAATAAGGTAAGGAGGTGATGATCATCCTGTTGTCACAGTCAAATGCAATCAAATCCTCACAGCAATGCTCTAAATCCAAATTCTATTCGAAATTTGTCTCTGGACAGTGGAAACAGTTTCTGCAACAAAAGCAGGATAAACTCTTTTTTTTTTTTTAATATTGATTTCAGTGAAAAGATTTTCTCTCTCCTTTCTCTCCGGTTATCATCCTTTTCCAGTTTAGTGTGTGTCTGGTTGTGTTTAATTCTTTTCCGAGCCCCTCATTAAGAGTGTGTGTGTGTGTGTGTGTGTGTGTGTGTGAGAGAGTTTATGAGGAAGTAGTGGTGTTTTTACTGGCACCTCCTGAAGCCAGTCATTTCCCTGAGGTTTGGAGTAAAACAGGCAGGGAGGGGCTGTTGGGGTGGGGGCGGGTTATCATATATGAGGTTTAACCTGAGAACTGGATTATTCATAAAACCACGGTGCACGAGAACCGGTTTAGATTATATCTGGTTACTGTGACCTGAGCGACCGCAGAACTACTCAGCACTACAGAATTACACTGATGTCATTGTTTGTTTTGTGTCCTCTAAAATATTTAGCCACAACAAAAGAGAAAAAGAGAGAGAGCAAAATCCTGGTGAACACACCTGAGCAGGAAGGCAGTTCATGTAAAGAGAATAAAGAGCAGGTAGACCTGTTATTTTACCAATGATTATTTTATAGCTCAGGTTTCTGTAGTGCAGGAATGATGAATACAGGGATTAGTCCATTATTATACCCCGACGTTCTTTGTCAGTCTAAATGAGTTAACTCGAGAACCTGAGATTTATTCTGCTGTTTCCAGAGATCCTCTGCTCACTCAGGGTTACTCAGGTTCCTGTTCCTGTTCCTGATATGGATCTACACTGCTCAGATAAAAAATTATAGTAAATAAAAAAGCTTCTCTGGAGAGCTTTTGTTTACAATCCTCCCCGTCGCTCTCTGTCGGGCTCGCTGTTCTTGGGCTCCCTGTCTCCTTATAAGGTCGTTTTTCCTGCAACAGTGTATTGGAGCGTGACCCTGACGACACGGGTTCGATCCCACGTGAGAAGCGGTGTGTTCATTTATTTATTTATTTATTCTTTTCTTCTTGGGTTTACCTGCTTTGAGATCAACTGTTCTGCAAGAGGGTTCAACAACCCTCTGGGCTGGAGAGCTACTAGTCTGTAGATACACTCCATGCCCATTACACTTCATTTTACAAAACCAATTTTTTTTTCTTGTGTGGCTGAAACGTAATGGTTTGGAAAATATCTGGTGCGTGGCCAAACTTTATTGCCGATGCCTACTTTACTGGATGTTTGAATAAACTATGAATTTTGGAATTAAACATTATACACTTCTAGAAACTCAAGGATGCTTTACATTGTTTTTACACACAACCATTAATACTTAGCACTCATCCACACACCAGTGAGAAGCGGCAACCAGTAGCACACAGCGTACTCTCAACCGGAAACAACCTCCACCTGGCGCTACAGCATTTACCCAAGACAGAGTTCCAATCCATATCTGGGCACACATATATACATAAACACCAGATCAATTTACAGTATTCATTTTTTCTGATCTCTGATTTTTTCAGAGAACAGGGAAACTCCATCCAGATAGGGACTTGAACCCAAGACGCTGGGAGGTGCTGGGAGGTGAACGTGCTAACCGCTAAGCCACAATAGCTGTGTAGCTTGACCTGTGATGCATCTTTGACCCAACACTCGAGCTTCTCATAGCCTGAATATTCTGCTAGATGCCCTGCTGGATGTTCTCCTGGCTGTTCTTTATTTCTACAGTGATGTTCGTGACACATGTTCTCTGTTCTGAGGAATCTGTGCCAAACAGCGGCGCTAGCTACGCCGTCAACCACAGTGCCAGCAGTCCCATGAATTCCCCTCTCCTCCAGAAATAAGCATCTAAATTCAGCTTCCTCACTTCCTCCTGAGCTGCTCTGCTCTACAGCCTGGATTGTTTTGTTTGAGTACTGTTTTAAGTTGACTTTTTGCAGAGTTTGACCTCCAGACCAGAATAGAGCTTCTACCTCAGCAGCGGGTCACGCTTTTCCAGCCCGGCCCTTTTAACAGAGAGATGGAGATGGCAGCGAGGCCAGTAATTACGTTTTACAGTGTTGTAAGAGAGACGTGGAGAGCCACTTTTTATTTTTTAGGAAGGAAAAAAAAATTTGCACCATAGTAGCAAAACATTATGATCATTAATATGATGTGGTGTTTGTCTACTGCTTGTTACCTGCACTACTCGTCTTTACTCTACTCTACTTTTGGCTTTTCCATTAAAGGTTAATCGTGAAAAAATGCTCCGGTGCTTCTGTTTCAGGCTGTTTTAGTTCAGTGCAGGAGTGGGCAGGGCAGAACGACAGGATTTCTCACCTCTGATTGAACAGAACCTCTGCAAGCCGTGTTGGGCGAGGCCATGAATCTAATTTTTACAGGTTGTCAGTTTGAGGCTGTTTTCTTTTATTGGCTAATACAATGGGTAATGGGGGTAGAAGAACAGTTTAATGTGCAGCAGTATATGCAGCTCATAGTGTCCTACTATATTTCAAATAGAGCAAATACTTGGGACTAAATGCTTTCCAGTGAAATTACACATTTAAGCAAATTTGGTGCCTGATATGGAATTATAAAGAAAACATACTGAATCATTTAGTAAATAAAAAAAGTGTTAAACAAACCAGAATATGTTTTATATTTTACTTTTAATTTACTTTAAACTAGCCCTTTTGTTTAGATGATCAGTTTTGAACATCTCTGCTGGATTTTCTCAGTCAGTTTTATGAGGTAGAGTCTCCTGGAATTCAGGCTTTCAGTTAACAGCTGTGCTGAACTCATCAAGAGTTAATTACTTGAATTTCTTGTCTCTTAATAAAGTGTTTGAGAGCATCAGTTAAAGTAAAGTAGTGAAGAGGTAGAGTTACAGGTATACAGTGAATTGTGAATATTTGAGTAATGTTCGAATCCTGGTTATGAGAAGCAACAACTACTCAACTAAATAAAGAAAAAAAATATTTTAAGGAATGATGATCAGGGAATACAGTCGCAAAGACCATCAAAACACATCATGATGAAACTGGTGCTCATCAGGAACTCCCCAGGAAAGGAAGAGGAGTTCCCTCTGTTGCATAGGATAAGTTCATTAGAGTTACCAGCCTCAGAAACCACTAAGAAGTTAAGCTTCAAGTATTTTGCTAGATGGATGGATGGATGAATGGATGGATTTTGATGTTATCGTGTTTATATAAGGATATTTAATTTATTTCTATATACTATATGTCCTGGCATGATAGACATACGTGTGCATGTATGTGTAATTTGAGTTCTTCAGGAGTTCCCTTCTCAAATCTCTGCACCTCTCTCTGTTTACAGTCGTTTTTTTTCCCCTCTCTTGATCACTTTTTCGTCCTCCTCCCGGCTCTCGTGAGCTCTGTAGGGAATGTGGTGTTTTAGGCTCTAAATATGGGCTTTTACTGTAGCTGACCCCACATCTGCCTTTAGTGTGGTCACTGCAGTCCTGGCCTCGCTCAGGGACTGCTCTCTGTGCTGTAATTACACAGGAGGGTATCTATTTTGTGTCCTTTTGCGAAGCTTTGGGGTTGCCAAGTGCTCTCAGACTCCACTTCTGTGATTTATATTTATATGTATGTCAGTTTGACACAGTGCCGTGCAGAGGTTTTTAATACGTAATTACATTATTTAAATTATTTCTCTCAGTAATAAAAATGGCTGGGTATCTTCTTTACATTTTCTATAACGATACGCTACTTTGAATATGATACTGATATCTAAACGATACTTTGAATTCAATACCTTTTTCTGAATTGTAACAAAAAACAGCGTATGCAAAAAACAGCATGCATTTTGTTTGTGGCACTTTATTAAGAACAAAAACAACAGCATTGCTTCTTTCCCTTCTGCCCCACCCCTAAACCCATACATCACCCAGTGTTGCTCCCAAACTACTACTCCCATTTTATTTTAAGCATTTTTTAAAATTGAGCTGAGGGAGTAGTGAGCAAAAATTAAGGGCTTTAGTTACCCTTTAAGAAATATCAGCATTAGATTGTATTTGTTTATTTAATTATATTTATATTAGTGGTCTCAGTCACTTAAAAATGAATTAACATTATATTTTATTTTTTTTAATTGCTTTAATAAAAGTGTACTGTGGCTTAGGTCCGAGAGATTGCATGCTTTTTACTGTATTATAATATTGTGGCTGAATCTTTAGAAGTAGAGCCAGAATTTAGAGCACTTTAATATGTTTACCTCGCTGTGCTATATAGTGTAAGAATAAATATTACTTTTTGTATTTTTTAGGTTACAATTTAGAAAAACTTATTGTTTGAGAAATGAGGAATGGTTGTATCAATATTTGGTGGAATAACCCTGGTTTTTAATCACAGTTTTTGTTTTTATGCATCTTGGCATCATGTTCTCCTCCACCAGTCTTACACACTGCTTTTGGATAACTTTATGCTGCTTTACTCCTGGTGCAAAAATTCAAGCAGTTCAGTTTGGTGGTTTGATGGTTTGTGGTCATCTATTGTCCTATTGATTATATTCCTGAGGTTTTTAATTGGGTAAAATCAAAGAAACTCATCATTATTTTTAAGTAAATTTTTTTCAGAGTTGTATATGTGTGCATTTATTTAATTTGTATTTTTTTTTAAATATAGTTAGTTTATTTACTCGGTTCTTGTGTATAAATCAGTTGCTCAAACCTGCAGCTGACCTCAATCCTCAGGCTGAGATCTGATTGCTGCCGTTAGTTTGGTCACATTTTTCTGTGTTCTGAATCAGTTTAGCTCCTGGTTTGGAATCTGGGGCACGGTAAGCGTCAGTAATCTCTCTGTGTGGGAATTCTTTTCAGCGTGGTGTTTCTGCAGTGATGGCGTAAGAGGAAACGCAGTGTTTTTCTACTAAACGAACAAGCGGCCTTTGTAGATGATTGATTTGCATACCGTAGAGGGCAGTTTTGAAGGCGCTGTGGTGGGCGGGGCCTGGTGTTTGGGTCTAGGCGGAGATGATGACTCCGCCCCTGCAGAAGAGCTGATGAGTAACAGGTGGAGGGCAGTGAAATCTGTGAAAGCTGTGTCATTCCTGCTCTCACTCTCTCTCTCTCTTTCTCTCTCTCTGTTTCTGTTCATCCTGCAGTTTATTCAGCTGTCTCTATGTAATTCTTGCTCTCTATTAAAACTCATTTAACCCTGCGTTTATTAACTACCATATTTTTGACACTATAATGTGCATTTAAAATCCTTTAATTTTCCCCAAAATCTTAGTTGTCCCTTATTCTACCAGTCTGGTATTAACCCTTTCAGACCTTGCATCCATTAGAATGGACGTCATGTATTTTCTTATTTTTTCCAAGGTTAAAACACTAATTGGACCTGGTTTTAATCAGAATAGACTATAAACGAACCAAATAAAAAGTTTATAAACTAATGAAACAATAGCTTAGCCCCACCCACTGCACTGAAAAAAAAATATTTTTTTTAGAATGATTAAGAATTACAGTTTTGTTTACTTAGCTTAGCTTAGCCACCCCATGGCGAGATCTGCTGAATTAGAGAGAAAACTTGGCGACACCTCTGTTCCTTCTACTAGTTAAAAGTGTTGCATAAATTGCGCCCTGTAATTTAGTGCATTTTATGTATGAAAATACATAAAAATAGACCTTATAGAGTGAAAAATACGGTAACTAACGAAGTTATTGTCACTTAAGTAGAAACTGTTGTGAATTAGTTTTCAGTGGTTGTTTTGATTTGGCGTATCTTGCAGTGGAGTACCCCAGGGTTCTATTTTAGGACCTGTGAAATAGATGATAATTGTAACAGTGCTGTAATTATACACTGTGAGCCCGGATAAGTTGAATTAGGATAAGTTTGAGGAAACCGGTTGCCTTAAAATAAAACTTAAGTTAGCATAACTTTGAACTTCAAGTTATTTAAACTAAAGGGGAAGTTGATTTAACTTTTTCATTTTTGTTAAACTGTAAGACCGGATAAATTGACTTAAAAATACTTATCTTTTTTAAGGCAGCCGGTTTGCTCAGATTTTTTAAGTAATGGGGAATGAAAACTTGAGTTAGCATAAATTAAAACATCAAGTTATTACAACTTAAGTGGAAGTTTATTTATTTTTAAAGCAGCCCAGGGGGGGAATAACTACACACGAATCCAAATTCCAATCCAATTTTATGTAAACAGACTTTTAAACAGGATTTTAAGCAGCGTATGGGTTAACAGTGTAGATGCAATGAAGTGGTGTTTCAGTATCTAAAGGGTTAAATGGATGTATGCCTCTACCAGTCGTTAACTTTTACTGTAGTGAACTCTTTTAATTATTTCTCCGTTCTAAAGGCTCCGTATGTAAAGGAGCTCTCGCGCACACGGCCCTCTCAGCACTTCAGGATGATGTCATGAGGCTCTCGTCAGATCTGTTGCCAGGTCTAAGACTTTGACTCATTATTTATAGTCCAGCAGACGTCTGTCACCCGCCTCTGTCCTCTGCGGGCACCGGATTGTGTTACTCTGAAGCTCGACACAAGGCCACCAAACACCACAGTACCTCACCACCTCTCAGAGCTGCACCATATGGGCAACATACGAGCCGTGTGCCAGTGTGGGGAATTATGGGTCGATGCAGATATCAGATATTTTGCGTGTGTGCGCATTTACTGACATTACTGTCTCTCTGAATTGGCTTGGATCTTATTTGGTCGCACTTTTTGGACTCTTTGTCTAACCTCTTAGATCTCTATTGTGCATATTTATTTATTTATTTATTTATTTATGTTACTGTTATGTGATTCTTTTTAGTATTGTTTCTGACTGGGGAAAGACATTGGTTGTGTCCAAACTACATACTAAACATAAATACTAAAGAGTGTATATACTTTATATTAAGATACTAATATATATATTAGCTCTGGAAAAAAATACCACAAAAAAGAGACCACTTCAGTTTCTGAATCAGTTTCTCTGATTGTGCTATTTATAGGTTTATGTTTGAGTAAAATGAACATTGTTGTTTTATTCTATAAACTACAGACAACATTTCTCCCAAATTCCAAATAAAAATATTCTCATTTATAGCATTTATTTGCATAAAAAAATGAGAAATGTCTGAAATAACAAAAAAAAGATGCAGAACTTTCAGACCTCAAATAATGCAAAGAAAACAAGTTCATATTCATAAAGTTTTAAGAGTTCAGAAATAATCAATATTTGGTGGAACCCTGGTTTTTAATCAGTTTTTTATGCATCTTGGCATCATGTTCTCCTCCACCAGTCTTACACACTGCTTTTGGATAACTTTATGCTGCTTTACTCCTGGTGCAAAAATTCAAGCAGTTCAGCTTGGTTTGATTGGTGTAATTTATGTTAATTATGATAGCAGTTGGGCTAAACAGGGGTTAAACAGTGCTGAGACCATTAAACAAACATTAATTAACCTAATTAGACAAAAACCAAAGTGGGGTTATTGATTAGCCCTCCTGCATTCAGAGCAGAAGGGTGTGTAGCTCATAGAAAGGCGGAGCGAGGGCAGAGCGGCCGGTCTCCAGGGGACGGATGAGTCCAAACACAAATCTAAACAATGATCTGATGTGACGTTGGAATAGGTTGAGCACCCTAAAAAATACACATGCACACGCACACACACACACACACACACACACAGAGGGCGCGAGAGTCAGGTGGGCTCTTGAGAGAGTGAGGGATCGTGGGAGATTTGAATAGGCCCAGTGGGAAAGCAGATTCTGGCACAAAGGCCTTATGGGTCGGGGCTGAGTGGCACCATATTGATGCCCAATCAGTGTGCCATCTGAACCAGTGCCAGGGGCTCGGGGGGGTTAAAGCTTGGAAAGGAGAGAGAGTGGCAGAGATTGTAAGAGAGAGAGAGTGAGGGAGAGAGAGAGAGAGAGAGAGAGAGATTTTGGCAGGAGGTGAATGTTTTGAATCGGCACATGGTTGCCCAGTTGGCAACGCCTCTGACCCATTTGCATTTCCGAGCCGCAGAGAGCAGCGCCGATCCAACAGGTGCCGAACACACTGTCCTTAAACACCAGCCAGCCTTTACCCCTCTCTCTCTCTCTCTCTCTCTCACTCTCACTCTCACTCTCTCTGTCTTTCTGTCTCTCTCACTTACTCTCTCTCACTCTCTCTCACTCTCACTCTCTCTGTCTTTCTCTCTCTCTCACTTACTCTCTCTCGCTCTCTCACTCTCTCTCTCCCTCACTCTCTCTCTCTCACTTACTCTCTCTCTCTCTCTCTCTCTCTCACTCTCTCTCTCTCTTACTCTTACTCTCTCTTTCCCTTACTATCCCGAACTCACTCACTCTCTCACTCATTCTCCCTTTTTCTCCCTTACTTGCTAACTCTCCATTTCTCTCTCCCACTGCCTTTCTCTTGCTAACTTGCTAACTCTCTGTCTCTCTCTCGTTCTCCCTTACTCACTTATTCTCTCTCGCTCTCATTCTCTCTCACTCTCGCTGCCTCTCTCTCTCTCTCTCTCGCTCTCGCTGCCTCTCACTCTCACTCACTGCCTCACTTTTTCTTGCTCTCTGACGCTCACTGCTTTTCTCTCGCTCTCTTGCTCTCACTGCCTCTTTCTCTCTCTCTTTCTCTCTCACTGCCTCTCACTCCTGCTCAGTGCCTCCCTCACACTCTCTCTCACTCTCTGCTCCACTCGTCCACTCACTACCTCTCTCTCACTCATTTTCACTTACTCTTTCTCTCACACATACTTTCTTGCTCTCTGCTTAACTCATTTACTCCCTTCTTCTCCTTACCCTTTAGTCACTTGCTCCCTCGTTTACGTTCTCTCACTCACTGCCTCACATTCTCTCGCTCTCTCTCTCTCTCTCACTCTGAGTTGTGGATCCGGAGCTGCGCGAGAGCTGCATTGGTGGCAGCTGAAAGAGGCAGAGCCTGCTTTCGCCTGTATCACAGAGAGCTTGTGTTTTTGCTGGTCTTTACCCTTCTAGTGACTGGATGAGTTCTAATGAGTGAATGGGGAAAAAATGACTAAAATTATAAAGAAAATATAAAAACAAAAAAAATGCTTGTTTATAGAAACACATTCCTCTACTGAGTAGAAAGGGGTACCTGAGGTATTCAGGACTGGAATCTGGAGCGTGTGGTTGAGATGGTATTAACACAGTGCTCGTGTTAAACAGTGCCCTGGTCGGTAATCCCGCCCCCCTGCCTGAGAGATCCGCTCATCGGGGCTCGGCTGCCTGGATCACAGCGGAGTTTGGCTCTGGTTGATTAGTTCAGCCTGGCAGACCGAGAGGATGTGATGGCTTTCATTTAGACACACACACACTCTTATATTTTATGTTGTGTGTGTGTGTGTGTGTGTGTGCGCGCTCTTACTGTCTCTGTTGCACTGATGTTTGATCCGGTCCATTGATTTTGGAGTAACAGAGCTTCAGATGGATGCTGGTGGTTTTTGTTCTGCTCTGGTTTCAGTCTTTAGTTTTTTAATTGTGATCCTCAGGCCTGTAATGATATGGCTGATCTCTTGAAGCAGACAGTGAAGAATTGAAGATATGGGTGGGGGTGTTTAAAGGGGCCCTGGAATAAAAAATAAAATAAAAAGGAGGCAGCAAGACGGACAACAGTTAGAAAACTTTTTTTTTAACACATTTTTACACTAATTATAATCTTTGTAATAATGTTCTGCTAAGTGCAGTTCAGCCACTGACCTAGTCTTAGAGTCTCTGTAAAACACCAAATCCACCGGAGATCCTATTTAAATCTATAGATGTAGTCCAGGTCCAGAAAGTAAAAATCCACTGGGGCCGAGGTGGGCGGGGCCATGAATACTAATTCACGGGTTGACATAGACACAGTGCTTTTCCTGATCGACTCGTTTTTTCCCCAGAGTATTTTATTTAACTAGCTGCTGCAGACAATGAGGAAGAGGATGAGGAAGAGTTTAAATGTGCAGCATCATAAACAACTCAGAGAGACCTACTGTATTTTACTGTATTTGATTTTAGCGTAAGGACAACTTTAATAATTGTGAAACGCCGTCATCTATATAACTGGTCTAACTGACCTTAGTAACCGTTTGCCCCCGCGGTGATAAAAAAAAAAGGGACCCGAGACTCTGAGTATCGCTCTGGTTGGTCTTTTGTTGGATGAGAGGACGCTCTGGAGTTCCCCGTCCTCTGAAAGCAGGGAAACTGTAAAGGATACGACTGAAAAACTCATTTCGAGCTCCGCCATTCTCTTTGAAGTCCCTCTCGGCTCCGGGCCATTCTGTCCTGAAGAGTCAATAAAACTCCTTCCTGTGACGCCGCCATGTTGAAATGATGTTCAGAGGAGTTTGTTACCATAGCAACAGGCATCAGCTTGACTGGCTCGCTCCAATTCAGATTCCTCTGGATTGAATTTCCTCTCTTATTTCTGTTCTTTGATACATTTTCCTTTCTTTGCTCTTCACTGTTACTCAGACTCTCGTCCTCGTCTTCCGATTATTGGAGACAAATGGGAATCAGGCTGGCGATGGGTGGGCAAACCTGCCTGGAGCTTTCTGCCTTTGTGTAATAGAGACAGATCTGCAGATGCTGGGTATTATAGGTTATATGCTGAGCTCATGTGTTCACTGTAGGGCTGTACGATAAATCATAGTTTTATCGTTATTGCGATATAAGTTTGTAAGATAAGCATGTTGGAAGAGCTGTGATAAAACTGTGAATAACAGCAAACTCAAAGTGCATTATTCACATTAGGCAACAGAGGGAGCTTTCTTCTTCTTTTTTTTTTTTTACTTTTTTTTTTTTTAACACTGCAGTCTGTGCTTGACATAACAAAGCTGGATGCAGAGCGAGGTAGAGGCTCACAGTGAAAATAAATGCAGTCAAGCCAAGTGCCACCGAAAAACCTTTGTAGCTAGAGGAGCTTGATTCATAATTGATTTAGCATCCTAATTTATTTTGTTTCGCATTTGTATTGGGATATCTATTTTTAGCTCATATTAATGTATTTTTTTCAGATTTGTCCATAATGTATGCAATATACTTGTAGATGGGAAAATAAATACAGTTTTATGACCATGAATGCTACAACTGTACTCAATGCGCTCAAGCTCCAGTTTAAGATTAGCTTCTGCTGGTTGCTGGTTTTAGGTGGTTTAATCCAGAGGGAATATCACTTAATAGACTTTTGTGCTTCTGTACTGCTGGAGGAGGATTTGCATTAGCTGCTAACCACGCTAAGCGCTAGCTATTTTGCTGTTTGCATTAGCTGCTAACTAGCTGTGGATAGCGCTAGCGGTTAGCTGCTGATGCTATTGCTGCTGCACCCAGCTTTAGTGGAAATCTGGAAATCTAAGCTTAAAATAGCCCAGAAAATTTTAGTGAACATTTAGTGATAGTGCGCCTTATAGTGCGAAAAATACAGTAGCTGGTCTGTTTTTACAGTTGATGTTATGAAAGGTGAACAGCGCTGCAATTTTACTGTGCTGAAGCGTGAATTTTATAAACGGGAATATAAAAAAAAGCGATGCTTATATCACCCCAGTGCTCTATAGGAAGTGAACATGAATGAGGTCATGTAAATGTATCGCATTCTGACAAGCCTACCTACAGTCATGTCAACGTGTGTGTGGGTGTGTGTGGTCAGAGTGTAACCCCATCGCGTGCTGAGCAGTGTGTGTGTGTGTGTGTGTGTGTGTGTGAGCTGATAGGACGGATCTTGTTCAGCAGGTTTTGGGTTTTTTTCTACAGTTGAGTGAAAGGGTTTCATCAGGGTCGGCCCAGATTACATAAAAACACTAAACAAAATAATTCTGTTTCCTGTTTCCTGTTCCTCCTCCTCCTGCTGCATCACTTACACTCTATAACTCCATCCATAAACAGCTAAATATTTATTTAATGCATTTTCTATGTTGTAGATTAATATTAAAGAGAATCACATAGTAAACAGTACTCAGCCCCAGCGGCGACATGATGAATTAGGACGTACATTGGTTGTTTTACTATATAAAACTATATAATAATAAAATGGAAGGAATATATATATTTTTCCTATAAATACATTTATATATCTTTAAGACAGACTATTTATCTGATGTCACAGTTGTCTATTTAAACAGTTCCTGTGCAGTGTGTACCTACAGTATGGTTTGGCTGTGAGTGGAGGGGGTAATTTGCATTGATAAACTCATGATAAAAGTTCATATGTAGTCTTTTTGTCTTTTGTTGCCCCTTCGTGTTTTTATTGCCCTTTACTTTGGCTATGTTAATAATTCATCCGTGTTTAAAATTGAGTGAAGGATGTCGGAACTGCTGCCTCTCAACTGCAAGGCTAATGTCTTATCATTAAATGATTATGAAAATTAAACATGAAATATCCAAAGTTAAAGTAAACATTGTTAACTTGCGTTACATAATTCACAACCTGCCTCCATAAATATGTGGGAACATTAAAATGGTTTGTGGGTTTTCCAGGCTTCATATATGTTTAAATATTTTACGTCTTTTTACCAGTGTCTGCGCTTTACACACGGTGCCTTAGTTCTTCTGTCTTCTCTGTGGAATGTAAAAATCTAGAATGCTAACTAAATATATACCCCATCGTTTGTTTTTCTATTCAGTTATGATTTCCAAAATCTATATTCTCATTTAATTATTATATTAAGCAGGAAATGTTGCAATGCAACGAGAGGCATTGTGATGCGTTACTTTCTATTGCTGCTTTATCATGTATTTAAACTCTATCTCCTCCTGCATGAGAGAGAGAGGGATGATAATGGAGGCGTGGCCTCAGGTTCTGATTTTCTGGTGCTCCTTTGCTCTTGCAATAAGAGAGTGAGTCACTCCGGGGGAAGAGTATAAAGGGATATTACTGCGGTCACATAACAGGTGTTTAAACATTACATTCCAGTGTTTTACACCAATAAACGTCTATTAAACAGTGATTACAACAACCGAGCTGCTGCAGCTTCAACTGTGCTCTTTGTGCTTCTTTTAAATCTCATCTTCTTCCACCCAGTGAGGAACTCTCAAACCTGTGCTCTTTCAACTGTGCTCTTCTGACTGTGACTTTGTTTATTTGGATTTATTCTGATGTTAATATATAATTATATATATATATAAACTATTTTCAGGTAGACACTCTCACTGACTGTTTATTTGGGTTTATTTCTAATGTGATATGTAGAGTTGATTACAGGTAGACACTCTCACTGATCACTGGCTTTATTATTAATGTTTATGAGGGTTTAGTATTCTAATGTTATATAGAGTTAATTACAGGTAGACACTCTCACTGATCACTGACTTTATTATTAATGTTTATGAGGGTTTAGTATTCTAATGTTGTATAGAGTTAATTACAGGTAGACACTCACTGATCACTGACTTTATTATTAATGTTTATGAGGGTTTAGTATTCTAATGTTGTATAGAGTTAATTACAGGTAGATACTCTTCTCACTGATCACTGACTGTATTATTAATGTTTATTTGTGTTTAGTATTCTAAAGTTATATAGAGTTAATTACAAGTAGACACTCTCACTGATTACTGACTTTATTTGAGTTTTTTCTAATAATGTATATAGCTAATTACAGGTTGATACGCTCATTGAGCAATGATTTTATGTTTGAGTTTATATCTAATGTCATATAGAGTTAATTACAGGTAGACACTCTCACTGATCACTGACTATTAAGGTTTTTTTGGGTTTAGTATTCTAATGTTATATAGAGTTAATTACAGGTAGACACTTGATTTTCAATGATTTTATGGTTAAGTTTAAATCTAATATTATATAGAGTTAACACTCTTACTGACTGTTATTTAGGTTTATTTCTAATTTTATATGTAGAGTTAATTACAAGTAGACACTCTCACTGATCAATGATTTTCTTATTAATGTTTAAATAACATTAGAATGATAAACCCAAATAGAGTTAATTACAGGTAGACACTCTCGCTGAACACTGACTTTATTATTAATGTTTATTTGTGTTTAGTATTCTAATGTTATATAGAGTTAATTACAGGTAGACACACTAACCTGAATTGTATGTGTTTGAGTTATTTACAGGTGTATGCAGTTGTGAGTTGGTTGTAAGGGGGGGTTGTGGAGGATTTGGGTGAAGGTCTGTTGGGGTGGTGTTGGGTGAAGTGGTGTAGGGTGGGTTTGAGTGCTGTTCAGTAGAGCGGTTGAGTTGTATCTCGGCGAGTTGGTACGCGCTCGGCTGCTCGCGGTTATGTAAGCTATTGTGGCGCTGAAAGCCGTGGATCTGCCGGGTCTTAGGTGAAGATAAATGAGACCTGATTCACCAGCCGAGCTCCTCTCTGTTCCACACTGAGGCCATTCTTCTGCTGCTTCTGCACACGTCACTCTGTATCTGTAGCGGCACTTTTTTTATAGGCTCACATTCTCCTGTTTCTCATCACACGCGTTCACGTGAGCTCAGACTGCTGAGTAACTGTTGGAGGAGGATGAGCTCAAACTCTGCTCACCATGGCAGCCGTTATCTCAGGGGTCATATTTCAGGTGGAGCTGAAGAAATCCAGGCCTGTTTGTTATCTCTTTTACTCTAATCAAACTCCTCCTCCTTCTCCTGTTGATGCTGTTGAAGTTCTCAAACCTGCATTGTTAGACTGCAGAGACCCCCAGTGGACCCCGCAGTGCTGCATCCTCTCGGGAACAGGATGGAGGAACAAAACCTTTGAGCATTAATGGCGAGATATTGGAGTAAACCTCTAACATCACACAGATTTTACTGTGGTATAGAATTGTCATTACCACTGTTGAAACTACAGGATTTTTTTTTTACATATATACACTCTATTGGCAGAAGTATTCGCTTACCCATTCAAAAATCATTGAACTCAGGTGTTCCTGAATCACTTCCATGGTTCCACAGGTGTATAATAATAATAATAATAATAATAATAATAATAAGCAGCAGCTAGTTAAGCTGGGACTGCTGCCTCTACAAACATTAGTGAAAGTGATTGTGTTCTTCTAGGGTCATTGTCATGCTGGAAGATCCAGCCTTGACTCATCTTCAATGCTCTTACTGAGGAAAGATATTTGTTGACCAAAATCTTGCATTACATGCCATCCTATCCCATCCCATCTATCCTTCCTCCCTCTAATACAGTGCAGTCGTATGTTATATTGCTAAACGTATTTAGATCAGGTGTTCCTGAATTCCTAATGTCCAGTCAAACGAGCACTGGATGTTAATCTGCACAGATTTCACTCCTGAAAACCGTTTATTTGCGTAAGAAAAGCCCTTACTTTTATTTACAGTAAGCTTTGATTTCCACATTTTCTCTAAGGCTGGGTGCAGCAGGATTAGCAGCTAACTGCTAACACTAGCCACGGTTCGTGCTAGTAAATACTGCCTGATGGAACTACACTGAGGAACCCTGAGTGTTTCAGTGAGCCAGGGCGATATTAGCTAGCTAGTTCATCCCACATAGCTTGTTTTAACACTGTAATCACACAGACTACAGTCTTGTATACTCACCTTTGAACAGCGAAAGAGCTAGCGCTTAGCACTGTGGTTAGCCGCTATCGCCAATACTGCTCCAGTAGTATTAGCTGGGGTTAGCAGCAGACTACAGGCCAACACTTCTGAACAGCGAAAGAGCTAGCGCTTAGCATGGTTAGCATGGTTAGCAGCTAATGCTAATACTGCTGGAGAACTAAACTGAAACTCCTGTATAACTCTGTACTTCAGTGGCGTGGCTTTACTGCTTCTTAATACCTGACTGATGATTTTTGGTAGTAAAAAATTTAAATGCGCCTTATAGTGTGAAAAATACGTTATGTAGAATATTTTTGGTATTTTTTTTCTTTGTGGGAGTGGCTTATATTCAGATGCTCTCAATAGCCTGGAAATTACGATATGATGTCATGAGAAATATACAAGAATATGCAGAAAAATATTGAGACATTACTCACACCTTACACCTACAGGAGCTATTATTGACATATAAACTCATTTCTTTGTGTTTTTTTTGTTCAATTTCTGTTTCTTTTCTAAGTAAATGAATTGCTGATTTTTTTTTTCGGACTGAGAAAAGGAAGTGCTGTAAAGGAAGTTCCTACAGAGCGTTTATAAGCGCGGGTCGACTGATGTTCTCTCTCAGTGTGTGGAGGATAAGATCTGTAGTTTAGAGATCTTGTCTCTCTCTCTTTCTTTAACATCCCTCCGTCTCTGTCTCTGTCGTTCACAGAGGTAACCTCACGCTACCCAAGATCCCGGAGTCTAACATGGCTCTCAGCGTGTTGGGAGTCTTCCTGGGATTGCTTCTGGAAGTTTCTGCTCATGGACCCTCCAGTGTTCCAAGAAGTTCATGGAGACGTGAAGGTAAGAAGTGCTTTAAAATGAGTTATTTAGCTGGTTTTGGTGTTTTTATGCACAGAAATTGTGAATAATTTTGAATTATTAAAAAAGTGCTTTATACTCAATACTCTTCCACGTGGTTTAGAGTTGGTACTCTGTGGCTGATATAATGTCCTTTAAATATTATTTCACACACTTTTCATAGTATTTGGATTTATTTATTATTAGTAAAATGATTGTTTTGGTAATCATTGATCTCGGCTGTAGCGATATTTCCTAAACACAGCAAAAAAGATTGAATTACAGCAGGAAGTTGAGGCCAAAAAATACTAATATAAAAATTTATATTGTGTGTGTGTGTGTGTGTGTTTCCCCTCATTATAATGTGTTTTAATGTAAAATCATAGTGACAGAGTGTGTGTGTGAATGCAGTGATTTATACTTTTGTAAAGGTTTGTTCTTCGCTGTAGGTGTGTAAGTGTGCGCACATGTGTGTTCTACAAGTGTGGGTTCAGTTGCATGAGTGTGTGTGTGTGTGTGTGTGTGTGTGTGTGTGTGTGGGCCATATAGACGATGAAAGCTGAAACTCTAAGTCTACATCTCCATTTCTGCTTTAGCACACACACACACACACACACACGCAATGTAATTATATCTGCCACATCCTGTCACATTATAAACCTCAGCTGCTGCTAAACAGGTGCCTGTCAGAAATGTGCGTGAGATAAAAGACCCCTGCAGGTGAAACTCAGCGACCCACAAACATTCAGACACTGCTGCAGACAAAACACTGACAATTTTACACACAAACTCTATCAGAACCCAACAAAACCCCGGGGTGGACCTGGACTATAACCATCTGTGTGTAACTATAGGTTTAAATAGGATCTCCGGTGGATTTGGTGTTTTACAGAGACTCTAAAAGACTCTAGGTCAGTGGCTGAACTGAACTGCACTTAGCAGGGCATTATTACACATGTTATAAAGTAACATATGACATTGCAAAAACTGTTATTAGTGTAAAAATGTCTGCAATATATTTGCATGTATGCATATTCATGAGCAAGAGCAGAAATCCTATCGTTTCTTACTGCCCCGCCCACTCCTCCACCGGACTAAAGCTGTGTTATACCGAATAACCGGAGCATCATTTTTTTTTCACAGAAACTACAGGGTTTGGAGAATGAAACTGAAACACCTGGTTTTAGAGCACAATAATTGATTGTGGTGACGGACAGTTCTGGTGGAAACAGGAGAGTTGAGGTGAACATTGAATTCTGCCGTGATTTGATCAGCCGTGGTTTTATGTTTATTGGATACAATCCGGGTTAGCACCCGAACATCCCTTTCAGACAGCTTCCTCTTACAGCATCCACAGTTAATCCTGTTGGATGTGGTTGGTGCTTCTTGGTGGTATGCTGAAATTACCCTGGATACCGTGTCTCTTGATGCATCACAAAGACTTGCTGTCTTGGTCACAGATGCTCCAGCAAGACGTGCACCAACAATTTGTCCTCTTTTGAACTCTGGTATGTCACCCATAATGTTATAGTGTGCATTGCAATATTTAGAGCAGAACTGTGCTCTTACCCTGCTAATTGAACCTTCACACTCTGCTCTTGACAGATTTTGACAAAAATGACTAAAATGCCAGGGGTTTCAGTTTCATTGTCCAACCCCTGTAGCTCACATAGCATTCATTTATACTAGAGACACAACTAGATATGAGATCTATTAAATTAAATAAGACTTAACCCTTGACCCTGTTTGTGTGCAGACGTGAACTTGCTGGAGTTTTGGGAGTCGGGGGTGTTTAACTACTCCACGCTGCTGCTGAACGAGGAGAGGGGGGCGCTGTACGTCGGGGCGCGGGAGGCCGTCTTCGAGCTCAGCAAGGACAACGTCTCCGTTAAGAAGAACCAGGTGAGCCTTCAGATCATATCTCCAAGCTTTGTCAGTACACAGCCCTAGTGGACACTCCTTTCTTATGCATTCAGATACTTTACACTGCACCCATTGCTGACACAGATGTGCAAAAGCACACACCATTTGTCTAGACCTGGGGTGTCCAAACTACGGCCCGCGGGCCATTTGGGGCCCGTTTCCTTTTTTGAGTGGCCCGCGAGGTATTTTAGAAATAGAATGAAAGTTGCGCATTTCTAGAGCAGAAAAACGGGCCAAAGAGTCTAAAAGCGGAGAGGGTGCGCATTTCTAGTGCAGAAAAACGGGACAAAGAGTCTAAAAGTGGAGAGAGTGCGCATTTCTAGAGCAGAAAAACGGGCCAAAGAGTCTAAAAGTGGAGAGAGTGCGCATTTCTAGAGCAGAAAAACGGGCCAAAGAGTCTAAAAGTGGAGAGAGTGCGCATTTCTAGAGCAGAAAAACGGGCCAAAGAGTCTAAAAGCGGAGAGGGTGCGCATTTCTAGAGCAGAAAAACGGGCCAAAGAGTCTAAAAGCGGAGAGGGTGCGCATTTCTAGAGCAGAAAAACGGGACAAAGAGTCTAAAAGTTGCCGTAATTAAGGAGTTTTATATTAAGAGACATCATGAAATGAAAAAATCTTAATTTACACAACACTGTCAAAGATAAATAAAGTAAGTCAAGTAAAATGGTGTGTAAATGAAATAATCAGGAAAAAGTATTATTTAAAGTGGTATATTTCATTATTTGTTTTATTATAGAGTCTGTGGTCTGTGACTTCAAATATATTTCTCCTTCTGGCCCCCAACAAAAAAAGTTTGGACACCATTTGTCTAGACCCTGTATTGTATGTATTGCCAAATAAATAGAACTCTCTGGAGCAGAAAACAATTGAATCCTGATAGAAATATTACATTATTAGGTAGACTTTTAGAGTCTTCTCTGGACAGTAGAGACAGTTACTCCAACAAAAGCAGGATAAACTCCTTTTTTGCTGTATATGCTGTATATGCTGTAAATATTGTATATTGGAAATTGGTTTGAAATAATATTGAATATATTTGTGAAATAATTGTGTTTTGCAGGTTTCCTGGCAGGTTTCAAAGACTCACATGGACATGTGTGTCTCAAAGGGGAAATCTAAAGAGGTACATTTTTATACTTTTAAATATTTGTATTAAATTTTATTTATATATCTATATATTTTTTTATATCAGGTTTTCCTGTTTTTCTCTGAATATAATAATTCCCCCCCCCCCCTGTGTGTTTTGCAGAAGGAATGTCTAAACTACATTCGGGTTCTTCAGGTGTATGATGATCACCACCTGTACGTGTGTGGGACCTACGCCTTTCAGCCGAACTGTGATTACCTGGTGAGTGGAGTGTACTAGTGCATCTCAAAATATTAAAATATCATTGAAAAGTTACTTTATTTCAGTTATTCGATTCTAAATATTGATTATGAAGCTTACAGCCAATAAAAAAACAAAAATCAGTGTCTCAGAAAATTAGAACACTGTGGCAGTGTGCCAAGTCCTGCTGTAAAATGAAATCTGCATCTCCATAAAAGTTATTTCTCAGCAGAGGGAAGCTGTAAGATATGAAGTGCTGTAAGATTTCACGGAAAAACTTTAGACTTGATGATAAAACACAGTGGATCAACACCAGCAGATGACGTGGTTGCTCTGGTTGGTTCAGTTCCTGTAGATTAGGATGTTTGGGCGGGGCTGGAGGATAAGGGGGCGGGGTTATCTGCTCTGGCTGGTGTTTAGATGTTTAGATAGCTGCTCTGGACGCTGGTCTGTGTTTCTTCTACACTGTGTGAAATGTTACACAGGTCACGGCTGCTCTTCAGGAAACAGAGAGAAAGAGAAAGAGAGAGAGAGAGAGAAAGAGAGAGAGAGAGAGCGCGAGAGGCTGTGAGAATTTTACCCCTCACACTTTCTCACTTCTCTCTCTGTTTAACTGTCAAAAGGGTGGTTAAAAAACACTCGTTAAGTAGAACAAAAATTTTTAATATTTAATTTAGCACCTTCTAATATTATTATCATTATTATTATTATTATTATTATTATTATTATTATTTTTATAAACCTGTTATTTTATTTTTTATGCATTTGAAAAAGCAGTATTGGTGGGTCGGTATTGTAACACTGTAGGGTATTTTGTCCACTGTCCATCAGGCTCTTTCTTTCTGTCTGCCTGTCTGTCTATCTGTTTTTTTCTCTTTCTGTCATTCTGTCTTTGTCTGTCTTTCTTTCTTTTTGTTTTTCTGTTTTTCTTTCTGTCTTTCTTTCTTACATTTTCTCTATCAGTTAATTTTTATTCTTTCCTTTTTTTATTTTAGTTTTTCTGTATTTGTACATTCTGTATTTCTTTTCTTTTTCTTTTGAACCATTTAATTTTCTGTAGCATTCAGTCTTTGCTTTTCTTTTTTTGACTCTTTTTCTCTTTCTCTTTTTCTTAATGTGTAAATTTTATTCACGGGTTGTTAATAGTCATTAGATGATTACAGATCTCTCTCTCTCTCACTCTCTCTCACTCTCTCTCTCTCTCTCTCTCTCTCTCTCTCTCTGCAGTCGTTATCAGATTTCAGGTTGATGAATAAACAGGAGGATGGTAGAGGGAAGTGTTCGTATGATCCAGCACAGAGTTTCACCACTGTGATGGTTGGTGAGTATCTGAATCTCACAGTATATAATAAAACAGTATATAATAAAACAGTATATAATAAAACAGTATATATTAAAACAGTATATGAATCCTGGATATTATGGGATTGGGAGCGAGGCTGATTGTTGGTATCAGATGGGTGGATGGTGCAGTGGGTGGTGTGTCTGTATTTATGTTAATTTGTGTGTGTTATATATTCAGATGGGGAGCTGTACTCGGGCACGGCGTATAACTTCCTGGGCAGCGAGCCGATCATCTCCCGGTACTCCCTCTCTCAGAGCCTCCTGCGTACAGAGTACTCCACTTCCTGGCTCAACGGTACCCTTAAACACATCTCATCTGAACCATATCAAACCCCTGCTTTAATAAAAACAGATATTAACTCATTTATACCTTAGTATAAATACCTTATACCTTCTGTACCTAATATTTAGAATCTACTACAGTCATTTACTTATGATAGATTTTTTTCTTATAGTGGTTGATATAGACAATAGTTTTGTTAAGTGTGCGCACGATTGTGTGTGATTGCCTGTGTTTCTTTCTCTCTTTCTCTGTGATTGTGTGTGTGTGATTGTGTGTGTGATTGTGTGTGTGATTGTGTGTGTGATTGTGTGTGTGTGATTGTGTGTGTAGTTGTGTAGTTGTGTGTGTTATGTCTAGTTTTGCTGTGTTTCTGCTGCAGAGCCGAGTTTTGTGTTTGTATGTCTCTCTTTCTCTCTCTGTCAGTGTGTTGTGTGTGTGTGTGTGTGTGTGTGTGTGTGTGTGTGTGATATATCTAATTCTCCCCGTGTTTCTGCTGCAGAGCCGAGTTTTGTGTTTGCGGATGTGATCAGGGAGGGGAGGAACAGTGCAGATGGAGATGATGATAAGATCTACTATTTCTTTACTGAAGTTTCGGTGGAGTATGAATTCTTTGGTAAACTGCTGATCCCTCGTATCGCCCGCGTCTGTAAGGTGAGATCATCACTCTCACCTGCTACCTGCTCTCCTCACACTGATACATCCTCCGCCCTTTCCCTTTCTCCTCACACACTACACTACAGTACAGCTGAGCCATACAGGAAAATAATCAAATCTCAATACTCTTTCAATATATGAGCCATGATCATTGTAATTGCATGCAATATAGATTTATTTAAACAGCTCCAGTTAATATATCAAATATATCAATCAAATATGTAAAATATTTTTTCTATTTATTTTTAAAGGATTAAAAACACAATAAAGCACAATAGAACTTGTTTATAACCAATTAAAAAACAAATGTATGAATATCAAGCAGCTCCCTTTAACCTTACAAGCAGCTTTTATACTGAAAAAAGAAGCAAGAGTAACTTCTTAACCCTTAAATTTCAGTTAATGTTATCTTAATATATCTTAATATGTTTGCTATATAAACAACTTCCTAACAGGTTTCTGACAGAAGCACAAAAACCAAAAAAAAAACAAAAAACTCAACTCATATTTCCTTCTGGCAGCTTCTAATACAGAGACACTTATCTTATACATCTCCATTATTCCATTTAGAAAATCACATTAAGGCAGTAATTTCACTAATCAAATTACGCATTCTCATTGTTCAGTCCATAAACTACTCATTTCAGTAATTTGCTTTAAAACATAACAATTAAAGTCTCTTTTCTCAGCCTCAGATTTGTAAAATTACACTGAAAATGTTTATTTTTTAATTCTACACCATGTTTCAGTGAAGTATAAAAGGTCAGTAAAGCAAATTAAAATAAAAATGGTGATATTTGGGTATTTAAATGTGTTGTTATTCTATAGGTGTGAGGCTGGGCAGTATGGATCAGTGTGTGAATTTTCAGAAATTCAGTAAAACAGATATATATATATATTTCTCTCTCTCTTCTTTTAACTCTGTTATTCAGGGGGATCAGGGAGGTCAGAGGACTCTGCAGAAGAAGTGGACGTCCTTCCTGAAGGCGAAGCTGGTGTGCTCCATGCCTGAACTCAACTTCGTCTTTAATGTGGTTCATGATGTGTTTATACTGAAGACCCCAGACTGGAGAGAGACGGTCATATACGGAGTCTTCACCTCACAGTGGTGAGTCTGATAACTAAACTCACTATTTAACTAAACTTAGTTAGAATTAAAAAATAGAATTGCATTGTATAGTTACTTTATTTCATATAATTCTATTCATCAAAGCTTCTGAAACTGTAATATGCAGAAAATAATATGCGTACCTTTTGAAAATTCCACAAAAAAATAATAAACATTTGCAGAGTTGTTTATGGATGATTGGTAGAGATGGAACAATCAGGTTGGGTTTAGTTCACAATCAACTTTTTGATTAAGATAAGGGGCTCTATTTTACACCCTGCATGAGGTGCGTCGCCATATTTATTGCTATCTTACACCCTGCCAACAGTGTATTTTAACATCTTGTGCCTGCATTGTTTAAATAGCCTCAGAGTTTAGGGATATCTCTACACCATTCTGGATATGAGGTTGGTTCAGGTAAATATCTGGCGTATTGCTATCTTGGCAGCAGAAAACTGAGGTGCTCCACTGACTGATTTAAACCCTGACAGCTCCTTCCTGTTTCAGCTATGCAAGTGCGTCACACAGTGCGCTTAATGTCCATACACCACCGCTCATTAAACACAAACAAGCAAATACAGCTTTTACATCAATATTAAACAGAATACTAAATAAATTAACATTGCTGTTCTTGTAAATTACCTGCTAACGCACCTTCACAGTGTGAACGAGCAGGTCAGGTTCGTCTGCCAAGAAGCTCAGAAGTGCTGCACAGTTAAAATAGCAATATGCCAAAGTCAGAGCTCACCTGGCTCTGAAAGGTTATGGTGTCAAAAGATACACTGATTGGTTTATTTCACATTACGCCCAAAATTAAAAACACCCATGATTAATTAAGAGAATTTGTACTGCACTTAGCATTTTTTTGGGTCCCTAATATACCAAAGACACACAGACACGCCCTAAATCAAGCTGTGTTGTTTGGTCTTGGTTGACCGATCACCTATAAATCACTAAAATAAAGCCCATAATGACTCAAATGTGCTCTACCAGACGGTTAACTGGAAGTTAAAAAAAGTTAAAATGACCAGATACTTACAGACACAGGAAACTGATTTGAATATATTGATACTGCCCCTATCTGTTAGTCATCCCATGACCACGATCATCACCACCCACATGCAGTATCACATTAACACAATCAGTATCACAATCAGAACAGGAAGCTGCAGTTCTGATAGGAGAACTGGATTTTAATAGCATGAGGAAGTATTTTATTTTGTTCAATTGTTTTCTGTCTGTCTCTCTCTGTCTGTCTCTCTCTCAGGGGTAACGTGGGTCTGTCTGCTGTCTGTGCGTATAACATGACGTCAGTGGACGAGGTTTTCTCCAAAGGGAAGTACATGCAAAAAGCCACAGTGGAGCAGTCTCACACCAAGTGGGTCAGATACAACGGAATCACGCCCACGCCTCGACCTGGAGCGGTGTGTATTTATCATATATAACTACCGTTAAAATGCTAAAACACTGCCAGTATGATCGGGAGATCGCTGAGTTCGAATCCCGGTCATGCAGCTTGCCATCATCTGCAGGAGCCCTGAGAGAGCACAGTTGTCCTTGCTGTTTCTCTCTGGGTGGGTACAGTACAGTAGATGGCGCTCTCTCTTTCCCCTCATCACTCCTAGGGTGATGTGGATCAGCACAAGGCTGCGTCTGTGAGCTGATGTATCAGAACCGAGTCCCTATGCTGTTTTTTCTCCGAGTGTTAGCGCTGTGATGCTACAGCATCAGCAGCAGTTCAAAAAGAGGCGGAGTCTGACTTTACATATGCTTGTGTTTACCCTCCTTGTGTTTTGGCATCACTAGTGATGAGGGATACATATACAGCTGAGGAGCTGACTAGCTGAATTGGCAGAAAATGGGTAAAAATAAAAGAATATATATTGTTTTATTACAGTGAGTGCTTACACGCAAGAAATTTACAGAGTATGTTTAGTTAATTTTTTTTACTCTGAAAAAACAGTGTGGTGTGTGGGTGAAAAGCCTGGTCTGCTCTGCAATGCTTGCTGTTGTGCACTAGATGTTGCATGACGATGCATGATGCATTATAAATGTAAAGTGAGAATGTAGCTGCTGTGCAACTCAAGTCACATGTGAGTAAGTAAAATGTACACAGAGAAATGCCTTCTTTCTGCAGTCTTTCGATAAGCAAACAGATGCTAGCTAAGGCTAAGTTAGCTTAGCTAACAATACTACCCTATCCCTGTACAGCCCATATAAAGTTACATCTGAAAAACAACCTGTTTGTGAAAGTGTAGTAAACTGATACTGCGTGTAATAAGTGATGCTGACACTTTCTCTAGTAGTAGTAATTTGCAGTAAGCGAGTACAGGAGTAAAAATGAACTTAAACATGCCGTTTTTCGGGGCTCCTTATTGGCTCTCGCTGCTCTGTTGCTGCTCTGTTCCATTTGAGCTCAGATGTCAGACTTACTTATTTCCAAATAGGAAATTCTTTAACTCTACTATATTCTGACAGACGGAAGATGGTAGAGTCACCCACAGCGTTACACCAACCACATGTTTTGCACATGAATTTCTCTCGTTTTTCTACAGTTTCCTGACAGCATCTCACAAACCTGACCCACATCCTCCCTCCCCCTTTCCCACAGTGCATCAACAACCAGAACCGCATGCAGAACATCGACAGCTCCCTGCAGCTGCCTGATAAAACCCTGCAGTTTGTGAAGGACCACCCGCTGCTGGCTGACCCCGTCCTGCCCATCGGCAACGGCCCCCGCCTCATCGCCAAAGACATCAATTACACCCAGATCGCCGTGGAGAGAGTCCCCGCCCTCGACAATAATGTCTATGATGTCATTTTTACTGGCACTGGTGAGGCATGGTCTATCAGTTAACCAGATAATTTAAAATCATTTAAACCATATTTTTTATTAATAGCTAAAATGTGCTTGTTTAATGTAATAAAACATAACAGTCCTGCTTAAAAAATGTATAAACCTTTCCTAAACTTTAAAAAACGCTTTTATTTTGTTAATTTCTGCCTCTTCAGTGCCATCTTAGGTTCAACTGTGGTATAGGTGAGGGTGATTAGGTGAGGATGATGTTTCCGTGTACTTTGGTACGCAGACACATCATCACAATATGCAAATAAGACAATCGATAATAACCCCCCCCCGCTGACGTCCAACCGTCTGTGTCTCACCGCTATCAGAGGCACACTGCTTAGCCCATTTAGCTCTCCCGTCTGCTCCGCCTCTAAACCCATACATCACCCAGTGCCCCTCCCAAACTACCCCATCCCATTTTTTTTTTTAGCCTTTTTCAAATTTAAGCTGAGGTAAAAAAGTTAAGCCTTTATGACTGAAATAAAGCTTGATTTTAGATTTTATGACTTTGCAAACATTCAATAAGCTCACAGTATATGAGCTTTTATATATATTTATATATATATATATATATATATATGTATGTATGTTTTATTACCTTAAAGGAACACATTTTAGATATTAATGAAAAAAATATGGATATTAGAGTTTACATGCCGAGAAATAACATTACTGAGCTAAAATCCAGCTCTTCTAATCAGATTTTAATCAAATCAAATAGTTTTCTTATCTCAGAAATCAGAGTTTGCTTTTTTATATATACGCCTCCTTGATTAATCAGATGATTGCAGAAATCTGATTGTGAATAGTTTTGAGAGTGCATGTTCACACGCTCATTGTCCTGTTTATTACATTGTGACATTGTACTTTAGTTAAGTGTTGCCAGGTTGCCAGATTCACTAATATCCTGCTGTTTTCCTGCAGATAAAGGTGTTCTGCATAAGTCAGTGGTGTATGAAGGGGGCGTGCACACCGTGGAAGAGCTCCAGCTTCTGAAGAACCCTGAACCAATCAAAACTCTGCTGCTGTCCACACAAGGGGTAATGATAATAACAAAAGTAATAATAGTACTAATACTTCTACCTTGTAAAGGTTTAAAGACGCTTTAAACACGGTATTGTCACAAATCAAAAAACAAAGGAAAAAACAAAGTATATATATATTATACATATTATTAATCTGTAAAGCAGTGGAACTATAATCTCTGGTACTTTTGGACTGATCCAGTTCCCCAGAGCAGTCCTTTTATAATTTAGTTGATTTTTTTTCTTCTCAGAACAGTTACGGTAATTACAGTTACTCCACTAAAACAAAAATCAGGGCTCTTAAACCCTTTTTAATACCCTTGATAAAATCTCTGGTTTCATGTTTTTAATGTTTTAATACCCAGACATGTCATCTGCTGGTGTTGATCCACTGTGTTTTATTATCAAGTCTAAAGTCAGTGCAGTTTTGTTTTCCCACAAAATCTTACAGCACTTCATATCTTACAGCTTCACTCTGCTACTGACAACTTTTATGGAGATGTGGATTTCATTTTCCAGCAGGATTTGGCACACTGCCCACACTGCATATCAAAAGTACCAATTGGTCTTATATAATAAGCCATAATCATCAACAATAAAATAAATAAACGCTTAAAATAGATCACTCTGTGTTTAATACATCTATATAATATATCAGTGTTATATATTCAACTGAATTACTGAACTTTTCAAGTTTTTATGCAGGGCCATCTAAAAAAATTAGAATATCATTCAGAAGATGCCCATATATGGATCATATGAAGTATACTTGAGTGTATGCATCATTTTGAAAGCACTATTTTGCTATTGCTAAATGCTACTAAAGTGACTAGCTGTATGAGTGTGTGTGAGTAAGAGAGGGCTTGCTGAGATCAGTAGCTCCAGAATCATGTGTCCTCAGCTGTTGAGGAAAAGGGAAGTTTCCAGCTGTGGAGAGACAGACCGTCTCTTTAGACAGGCGACTGAAAACCGGCTCCACCAAGAAAAAATACAGAAAAAAAAACAGAAAAAAAAATGATTCATGTTCGGTGCTCCCCACCGCTTCTGTTTTTTTTCTGTTTTTAAGTTTTCTGACGGCCTCAGTCTTACACACACACACACACACACACACACACACACACGTCTGGAGCTTTGAACTGAACTCTGATGTGACCTGAGTGTCCTTAACTCTGAACTAGACGCCAGTCTGACACAAACGCTCAACTTTACTCATTTTACTCTTTTAAACTTTTTACACTTTTTGTCAAATGAAACACTAAGGTAATTACTAGTAAAAAAAAGTACTAATTTAGGACTAGCAGGTCTAAATCAGTTGAAGGAATGGAAGAGTGCGAGAGGTGTGTAGGACACACTTAACCCAGTGTTTCTACACTCACTGTCCATCTGATCAGATCTGCCAATCACATACAGACCTCTTAAAAATATATAGAGTTTATTTGATTTTAGAATGAAATAGAATAGAATGCCTTTATTGTCGTTATACACATGTACAATTAAGATTGAGATTAAAAGCCACTGCTTTTTTCATTGCAAACATACATGTAATATAAAATCTCATCCAAACAAATTACAATAGTATAAAGTGAAGAAAGTGCAAAAAGGATCAGTGTATGTGTGAGTTCAGCTTTTAAATCTGTTTTTAAATATTTACCAAGTTAAAAACCACTGGAATATAATCAAGAGGAAGATGGATGATCACAAACCATCAAACCACCAAACTGAACTGCTTGAATTTTTGCACCAGGAGTAAAGCAGCATAAAGTTATCCAAAAGCAGTGTGTAAGACTGGTGGAGGAGAACATGATGCCAAGATGCATAAAAAAAACTGTGATTAAAAACCAACCAGGATTATTCCACCAAATATTGATTATTTCTGAACTCTTAAAACTTTATAAATATGAACTTGTTTTCTTTGCTTTATTATTTGAGGTCTGAATTTAAGCTCTGCATCTTTTTTTTTCTTTCTTTTTTTCAGCCATTTCTCATTTTCTTCTATAAATAAATGCTCTAAATGAGAATATTTTTATTTGTAATTTGGGAGAAATGTTGTCTGTAGTTTATACAATAAAACAACAATGTTTATTTTACTCAAATATAAACCTATAATCAGCAAAATCAGAGAAACTGTATAGGAGCTGTATATGCTCGACTCGTTTGACCCTGTTCTGAGTACAGTCTTTGAACCGTTTCTTGTATATTTTGTGTGTGTTTGCGTTTATATTAACGTATGTATGTATGTGTGTGTTCTCCACAGGCCCGGTTCCTGTACGCTGGTTCTGACTCGGGCGTGGTCCAGTCCCCCACTGCGTTCTGTGAGAAATACCAGACATGTGCAGACTGTATTCTGGCTCGGGACCCGTACTGCGCCTGGGACCCTCACGCCGCTTCCTGTGTGAATATTTTCCGTACGCAGGATCACGCACAGCGCCGGTGAGTGACGTTTCCTCACCTGCTCACGCTGAGCTGAGACTGACGCAGGGTCACGTACGCTGGGGGCTTTTGTCTCTTAACTTCTGCTTGTGCTGGAGCCGCGATTTCTGCTCCCTGCAGTCTGTTCTTCTTTCTATAGATGTGTTTCACGATTAATACGTGCATCTGTCTGCACATGCACGCAGCTCAGTCAATTCAGCAGTTACAGTTTAGATGTGTGTGAAATTATGGATTAGTGAAGGGTAGGGCTACAAGATAAATTGTATTTGTGTCGTTATCGTGATACAAATTTTTCACAATAAACACATTGCAGCAAGGTAGAGGTCCACAATAATTAAAAACATGTAATTACTTTTTAGCCTGTGCGAAAAGAGGGCTGAAACTCAAACATATTGCAATATTCAACCGTGTTATCACGCATCACATTTTTTGTCCATATTGTACATCTCTAGTCAAGAGTTTTCTTTAAATGTATTTTCTATTTTTCCATTTTTTCCCCAATTTATCTGCCCAATTATCCTACCCACTCAGCTGCTACTCTGTATATCCCCTATCACCCCTATGATTCGAATCCTGGTTATGCAGTTTGCCATCAGCTGCTGGAGCCCTGAGAGAGCACAGTTGTCCTTGCTCTCTCTCTGGGTGGGTACAGTACAGTAGATGGCGCTCTCTCTTTCCCCACATCACTCCTAGGGTGATGTGGATCAGCACAAGGCTGCGTCTGTGAGCTGATGTATCAGAACTGAGTCGCTGTGCTGCTTTCCTCCGAGCGTTTGCGCTGCTGTGATGCTACTCGGCAATGCTACAGCATCAGCAGCAGCTCAAAAAGAGAGAGGCGGAGTCTGACTTCACATGTGTCGAAGGAGGCGTGTGCTGGTCTTCTTTACCCTCCTGGTGTTGGGGCATCACTACTAATCGGAGATATACAGCTGAGTAGCCTGTGAATGGGTAGAAAAATCGTTTACATAAATCTTTAAAAAGGAATGTCCTGATTATATTTAAAACCCACAGAAGTTCTTGATCAGACTACAGTTATATACATGCTAACTGTTGTTTTTTCGTGTTGCAGGAAGTTGCTGCAGGACCTGAGAGGAGATGCAGGCAGATGTCCTTCAGGTAAGTGCTGTTGAACATCCGTTAATGCATTATGAATGTTTCCTGGCAGTTTGGACGCTGATGGGTAGATGATGAGACGTGGAAGAGACTCTGTTCAGCATCTTCCTGAAGTGCATTAATGCTGTTAGTCAGACAGCAGGTTTAGAGTAGAGGCAGAAGGTTAATGTGGTCTGATGCAGAAGTTTTCGCTCTGGTGGTCTGGCTTTAGCTGTGAAACGTTTCTGGAATGTCTGTTTTCCAACAATTTTGAAATGATGGAGCTCCATCCAGTACTTTTTTTGGAAGTTGGATACTTTTAATTGCATCCCTATGCTTACGGGGCCCCCTGGTGGCCCTGCCTAACAATATACCACATATTCCTGTGTGTGTGTGTGTGTATATATATATATATATATATATATATATATATATATATATATATATGTATATATATGTATATATATATATATATACGTATATATATATGTATATATATATACATATATATATACGTATATATATATATATATATATATATATATATATATATATATATATATATATATATATATATATATGTATATATATATATGTATATATAGTTTGAGCATATATACTATCAAATTAACACCCTGGCTCATTCACAACAGTAAACACAATAGACAGGATTGAGGTCAGCAAAAATGACTGAGGCCAAATGTTGTGCATATATTGTTGTTATTATAATAACAAGCCGTTGTCGTAATTTACACTTTCTTACCGAGGAGCTTCAATCTGGACCTGCCTCTACATAATCTATAAAAGTTTGTACCATCCTCAAAATCTTCAAAAAACTGCTTAAACCTCAACTAATCTCGCGCTCTCAAACGAACGTAAGTACTAATTACGTATCTGTTTGTGCTCTTGTTTTCTATTCTTTCTTTGTCAAATTAACAGTATTTGCTCCGCCTTCTTGCGCAATTAAATTTCTTGGTTGGTGTGGCGCAGTGGATAACACCACTACCTGCCAGTGAGCTGCTTTATCATGTGGGAGACGGGGGTTCAATTCCAGGTCTGGGTGACTGGATGCTGTGATACACCAATAAGAGTCCTTGGGCAAGACTCTAAGACACTAAGTAGGCCTGCTGTCAGTCTCTGGAACAGGAATAACTTTGTCACTCAGGAAAAGAGTGTCAGATAAGTGGCGTAAATGATCTACTGTGTTTGTTTGTTTCTCTCTGTAACAAAATCTCTCTCTTCCTCGTCTCTCCTGCAGTGAGGCCGCGGATGGCGGAGAGCTACCGGCGGATGGTGGTAAAGCCGGGCAGTTCTGCGGAACTCCCCTGCAGGGTGCGCTCTAACCTGGCGCAGGTACAGTGGAAGATAAACGGTAGCGACCTCAACGAAGCCTCCAACTTTCTCCTGATGGGGGACACGGGTCTGCTGATCTACAGCGTGGCTCCGGAGGACCAGGGCCGCTATGAGTGCTGGTCGGTCGAGGCGGCAGCAGGGAAGAACTTTACCCGTCTGGTGGCTGGATTTGATCTACAGCTGGATCTTCCCAAAAGCGAATCATCATCGTCTTCCTCGGCTGACCTCATAGAAGAGTTAAATCCAGACATCCAGTCCACGGTGCGCTCCTCCACCACCTCCACAGGTAATAACAGTAATGGTAACGGTCACACCGCAGGACCCTCTCTACTAACATCTACGGAGGCGTCCCCACTAACCCCCCCAGCCGTCAGCAGCACCGCCACCACCATGTTTTCCAGCGGTATAAACAGAGCAAACCCCCAACCCAAGGTCTCCCCTCCTCCTCCTTCTTCTCCAGACGCCAGTCAAACCCCCCCACACCCGTCAGCCAAGTATCTTCAGTACGACAACAGCAGCGCCCTGCTCTTCCTCTTCCTCCTCTTCTTCCTCCTCTTCCTCTGCTGCCTCACCTACAACTGCTACATGCAGTATCTGCCGGCGCCGTGCCTCCGCCTCCGTAGCGCCCTCCTCGGCTCGCCCAAAAAGCCGCAGCCGGAGTACATCGCCTGCGAGGCGGGACTGATGGAGCACGCCGCGGAGAAACTGGAGCAGAACGGGGCTCAGCAGCAGCAGCAGCAGCAGCTCCGCGCGCTACGAGACACGGGATACGAGACGGAGCCGGAGTGCGGGAACGGGAACGGGAAAATCCCGTCGCACAGCTTCGACGAGGCTGACGACAGCCCCTCCAAACAGCGACCCTTCGACGTTGACTGTGAATCGCAGCCAATCCAGTACGCAGACGCAGACTGAGACCAACGATTCACTCACAAAGACGACCACTGACTGAAAAACCGAAACCACTTTAGGAAAAGTGTAGGTGACGATGGACAGCTGGAAGATGGTCTGGGTGGTTTCTGAAAATTGTGAACAGCCTTTTGTGAATCTTCTTCAACTGAGAATGTTCTCGCTGTTTGACCTGCGGTCGTTTGACGATCCCAGTCGGAAAGTGTTCAGAAAATTTGGTGGGAGGGAGAAAAAGTGGCTGATTTGCGTAATTTACGTGATTCACTTAGTTAAAGGAGAACTGTTGTAGTAAAACATGATAAAAAAAAAAAGTTCTTATCTTTGATGAATAGCACACCTCCGTTCTCCCACAGCGTTCAGAGATCCAGAAATTTTAACAGTTTCTCCAACAAACACCCTTCAGACTGGGAGATACGGGGCATAATTTACCCTGATAAATCACTTTTTACACCGTTATCCAGCTCAAAGTAGCTCCACACCTCCTTACTAGAATCCAAGAGGAGAGTCCTGACATTTAAAACGAGGCATTAATAACTTAAAAAACTGAAGAAGAAGCTTATTAAAAAACACTGTTTACATCCTATAACGCTACTAGCTTCAGCTCAGAGCGCCACCATCACTGTACTGATAATGACATAAACATATATATAAATAGACTCTGCATAGCATTGTCAGTACAGTGATGGCGGCGCTCAGAGCTGAAGTTATTAATGCCTCGTTTTAAATGTCAGGGCTCTCTGGATTCTAGTAAGGAGGTGTCTGAACGCTGTGGGAAAACAGAGGTGTGCTGTTCATCAAAGATATGAACTTTTTATCATGTTTTACTACAGCAAAAGTGTTTTTTTTTATTTTACACCAGAGTTCTTCTTTAAGCGCACATATAATTCCAAATTGGAAACGTTTTTTACCAAATTGGTAAGTTAGCTTAAGGTTTTTCCAATTTGAATTGGAGCTAAAATATTTGTAGTGTTTTTGTTTTTTTGGGGGGGGGAGAAGAGACAGAATTTTTTTTTTTTTTTTTTTTTAATAAACCCTTTTCCCCCACATTCTCACGATTCCTTGTGATGATCAGTCCTCCATTTTTGCGTACTACTCTCAGGGACCTGCATCATACTGCGCTCGCCAAATACTGAGTGTCTGAGTTAAGTGGAGTTGCACAGAGTTGCATGAAGGGTGAGCAAAACAAGATGGGGAAATTCCTGATTCCTGATTCCACCAAACTGTTGGAGATAATAATGAGGTTAAACACGTCAGTTATGATGTCATATAATGTTTTGACTGAAGCTGGCTGGGTCTTGCTCCTGCACTGTCAGTATTTGTGGTGTTTAATAAGAATAAAAAGTGCACGAAAGGGTGAAAATCAACAAAACCACGTTGGGAAACCCATTTCCGCCAATCCCGCGTTCCTGTTCGTTGTATCTGCGACGCTGTGAGTGCCTAACGTTTCTTGTGTTCCGTGAAAAATGGTGATTATCAGTAAAAACTGGATCGGTGTTACATATTTGACTTGGTTCTTACTGCCCTGTGGTTTTATTTGCTGGTGAACGTAAGAGATCACATCTCTGAATGAATTATATGAATTATTTAAAGTGTCCCAACTTGCTGTAACATTGGGGGCCATATTGGGTAACACTTCCTATGTATAATCCTGTATTCATAATGTCATACTGTATTATAATGACTGCCATTAGCTTGTATAATGACTCATAATATCTCAAATACTAATATATCAAACAGCAACATACTGTATGTTATTAACTACAAGTATATGACTATAACATTGCCTTATATTAATATGTTCAGTGTTTTATGATCAGATATTAAAAGGTATTGCAAAATTATAATTCTTTATAAAGCCACATACTTGTACTTTATAACATCATATATGTTAAAAAATACAAGACAGCACTTCAGTTTCTGAATCAGTTTCTCTGATTTTGCTATTTATAGGTTTATGTTTGAGTAAAATGAACATTGTTGTTTTATTCTATAAACTACAGACAACATTTCTCCCAAATCCCAAATAAAAATATTCTCATTTAGAGCATTTATTTACAGAAAATGAGAAATGTCTGAAATAACAAAAAAAAAGATGCAGAGCTTTCAGACCTCAAATAATGCAAAGAAAACAAGTTCATATTCATAAAGTTTTAAGAGTTCAGAAATATTCAATATTTGGTGGAATAACCCTGGTTGTTTTTTAATCACAGTTTTTTTTTCATGCATCTTGGCATCATGTTCTCCTCCACCAGTCTTACACACTGCTTTTGGATAACTTTATGCTGCTTTACTCCTGGTGTAAAAATTCAAGCAGTTCAGTTTGGTGGTTTGATGGTTTGTGTTCATCCATCTTCCTCTTGATTATATTCCAGAGGTTTTTAATTTGGTAAAATCAAAGAAAATTCATCATCAAAGAGTCATTATGCAAGATTATCACTGTCGTAAAATATTATATATGTAAAATAGTGCAATATAATTGCATTCATAGTACATTATAAATACAGGATTTGTAGGATGTTACCCTATTTGTTTTCTTTATTTCTTTATTTTGAGTTCTTTATTTTAATTTTTTGAGAAAAGCAAAGCTTTACGTTTTAGTTTTTAAAGAAATATAATTATTTAAATGTTAAATTAGCAGCTCTAGAATATTTTTATTTCAGTTTTTTATTAATAGTCTGATCATCTGTAAACTCCTTTCTTCTATTTTTTCTTCAAATCGTCTTTAAAAAAGACCAAACCCCCCCCCCCCTCTTCCCCTCTCCCCCACCCTGAACTCCATATCTGTTTGTGCCATTCCTGAATTTCTTATTTTCACACTCAGTCCTGTTTTTCTCTCTCTCTCTTTTCCTGTCCCTCCATCCCTCCATCCCTGGTGCACTTCTCCCTCTTTTCCTGCACAGTTTGTTCCTCTGTCCTCTCTGGAGGCGGACCCTCAGTCTCTCGCTCCTCCTCTTCCTCCTCCTCCTCTCCCTCCTCCTCCTCCTCTGTGTGGGGGGGTGTTGGTGGGGGGGCCAGGCTCCTCCCCCCACTTCTGCCTCAGCAGTCCTGGGGCGTCCACTCCCACCAGGCCTTCCTGCTCTACTGCCTGGCCCTGGGTGAGTGGTACCTCTGACCTCCAGTCTGACTCTCTCTCTCTTTATTTCTCTCTTTCTTTCCATCTTTCTATCTTGTTTTTCTCTTCTCTTCTGTTATACCATCTCTCCTCTTCTTTTCCCGACTCTCCTCTTCTCTTGTCTCTTCTTCCTCTTTTGACTCAACTCAACTCTTTTTCCCTCGACTCTTCTCGACTTGACTTTGTTTCCTACTCTCTCAAGTTCTTTTATTCTTTTGTTTTCTTTGCTAATCTTCTTCACTCTTCTCAACTCTACTCAAGTTTTCTTTACCTTACTCTTTCATCTAATCTCTCGCTCTCTTTTACTCTCTTTTGTCCTACTGGTTCTTCTATTCTCTTGTCTTCTCTTCTGTTACACCATCTTTCCTCTCTTCTCTCGACTCGACTCTTCTCTTGTCTTCTCCTCCTTCGACTCGACCCAACCCTTTTTTTTACTCTCTTCTCCTCTTTTCGACTTTTCTCAGCTTTCTCTTTGCTCGTCTTCCTCTCTCAACTCTTTTTAACTCTTCTTTTTGACTCTTCTCTTCTTATTTCATCTCTTCTCTTTTTAAACATTTCTTACCTATTCTCTTTGCTTGTCTTTCCATCTTTTCTTGGTTTGACTCGACTGTTCCCTTTCCTTTTCAACTTTTTTCTCTGCTTGTCTTCTCAACTCTACCCGAGTCTTCTAATATACTTCTAATAATCTTACTAATATCTCTCTCTTTTTTATTTGTTCTTCTCTTCTCCTGTCTTCCCTTCTGTTATACCATCTCTCCTCTTTTTTTCTCGACTCTTCTCTTGTCTTCTCTTCTTTTTTGACTCCACTCAACTCTTTTTACTCTCTTCTCCTCTTTTTGACTTTTCTCTGCTTTTCTTTTTGCTTGTCTTCTGGAATTTAACTCAACTGTTTGTGTTTCTTTCGGACTCTTCTCTCCTGTTCCTGTCTTCTTGACTCTTCTCAACTCCACTCTTTTCAACTTTTTGTCTTTTCAGCTTTTCTCAGTTTTTCTCTTTGCCTGTCTTCTCATCTTTTCTTGGCTTCCCTTGACTGTTCCCTTTTTCTTTTCAACTCTTCTCTCTGCTTTTTTTCTTGACTCATCTGAACTCTACTTCTCTCCTAGTTTCTCTTCAATTAATTTATTTTCTTAATAAGATACAGTTAGTTTCTCTTTTCCTCTTCTCTTCTCTTCAGTTTCTCTTTTCTTTCACTTTTTTCTCCTCGGTCTGTCTCTTCCCTCGTTTCTCTCTCTGCCTGCTGTTGCTGTGTGCTGTGGACTGTGTGTGGATCTCTCTCTCCAGGTCTCAGTACTCCAGACAGTAGAACCGGGTTCTCCTCAGGCTGGGGAGTACAGGGTTCTTCTCTGCTCTGTTTCTCCTGTATCTGTTAGTTTTGTGTATTTTGAGGAGTCTGTTGTGGAGTACTGAGGCGATGTGTGTGTGTGTGTTTATTTGAGAGTGATGCATGTTGCCAGATATTCTACAAACACTCATATTCCTCATGACTGGGATCTGCAGATGGAATATATGGAGTAAATAAGCAGGATTTGAGCTTCCTGTTGACTTACTGGACTTGTTTGCACACAGCAATAGCCGAAAATATATTAAATTTTTATTAAGATTTTTTTTTAAACAAGCTGTTTCTCAAAGATATCAGTTTGTCACTTGGGACTTGTCACTTGTTTCTTTATTTTTAAATGTGTTAAATCAGACTTTATTCCTGTGAGACTGGAGTGATGGACTAGACGCTGAAGAGTCGTCTCAGAGGAAATCTTTAAAAAAAAAAAAATCACCAAAAAAGTTTAAAAAAGAGTAAAACATGACATGATGATCAGAATGGATATAATTTTTTTTTTAAATATATATTTTGGTTCAGTATGTATTTGACATGCTCCAATATGAACTATGGTGATGCCTGTACAGTGTAAATATAAGTACATATGAAATTCAGCCTGTACATATTTTTTCTTTAATTTTTAGGGAGCTTGAATAAATTTTGAATTTAAGTCTGATGCTGTTCAGTTTTTTCTTCACTGAAATAAATCTAATTTCCTACAGTTGTTCTCATTATTTTTCTGTATTTTGTCTTGTTTTGTGTAATGGTTACTGTTTATAGTAAAAAAAATAAATAATAATAATTACCCTTAATAAGCCAGTAAAAGGGGAAATGGAATCAATCCTTCAAGAAGCCGATACGATATATAAAATAAACATGTTAAAAAGTATACTGCGTCATTAGCAACTTCGAGAAACATTTATTTATTCTTCTGAACTATAATTCATCTGTTATAGGAAGATAAATCTAACCTTAGTTCAAAATTTTAATTCCACCTTAAATGCAGCAGGTTTTATAGCTGCATTTGCACAATTTAAGGAAGTTCGAAGCGATTTGATTGGATCAGGATTAACCAGGATCCACTTTTATAGTTGTAATCCAGTTCCAATCGAAGCGTTGTTGTAGCAGAGACAATTCAGAGGTACTACTAAAAACTAAAATCTTGTATTTTTAAGATAAAGCTGAATTTGATCTCGAATGCTAACTCTCCATTCCACCTTAAATGTAAAGCAGCCTCTCTCGAAAGTGAAGCTACTACAGGTCTAGTGCCTCTGCTGGCTGGTTGCGGTGTAAGGTCCCAGTGATAACTCCGCCCATCCTCATTAGTTTTAATGACAAAACAGCTCCACCCATTTTTCATCTTATTTCTCTTTTTTAAAATATCTCTTCATCTACAGTGTTTAATACCAAGAATAAGGCTACATTCACACAGCAGGTAAACATGATTTTTACACCAAGAAGAAGAAGAAAAATTACTGAGTAAAGAGGAAAATGGACCACAGGAGTGAATGAAGGCTTTAGTGGTGAAAAAATGATAAAACAGTTTGTGTAGCAGTGGCAGGGTGTTCCTAATAAATTGGCTAAATGTGGCTACAGATCATGATGCATAGCTGCAGCACTGCAGTAAAAAAAAAAAACAAAAAAAAAAACCCGACCGTGGCTGAATTACGTGTCCAGCTGCAGCCTGAACTCCATTATAGCTCTTGAGATTCAGGCTGGGATTAAAGTGAAACTTAACGTGAAGCATTGCTGTTTAGCACAGTTTAATTCTGCGATAGAAGGCGGAGCTACAATTTTACATGAAGTGATTGACAGCCTTGGCTTGAACAGATCAGCTGTTGAGCACATCCTTCTTCTCAGCAATTTCCCAATTTGTATTATTAATAAAATTCATTAATATGGTCTTCAGGTTTGCAGTGATTGGTTCCGGCATGGCTTTGGGCTGAACGGGGTGTGAGCTTGGTGTGTGTTGAGTTGGGGTGTGTTGGGTTGGGGTGTGAGCTTGGTGTGTGTTGGGTTTTTGTATAAGTACCATTTGTCCTTCAGGTCCCAGTGATGTTAGCATTCATTGGTATGCGAATGGGCGGAGACTCCATACTGCCATTAACGAGTACAGACACACCTTTACCCATGAGTCTGTGCTGGTGAGCAGCTGGGTGAGGGAGGAGCCTCTGAGTAAAGACACCCAATACCAGTGTATCGCCATCTCCAGATCAGGAAACGACACTTCAGAGACTGACCTTCGGCTCAGCAGTGGAGGTAATGATCCCAGTCTGGCTTTCAGAAGACTGCTGGTGTGTGTTGGAACTCACGCTCAGTTATACTCATGGATGACATGTCTCTTTATCCAAACCATCACTGATTGGTGGAAACTTCACACTAGACCTCGAGCAGTTTGGACTGTGTGTCTCTCCACTCTTCCTCCAGACTCTGATCCCTTGATTTCCTTTAAATGAAATGTAAAATGTACTGATGATCAGTGATGGTTTGGAGAGACATGTCTGTCATCTGCTGGTGTTGATCCACTGTGATTTATTATCAAGTCTAAAGTCAGTGCAGTTTTGTTTTCCCACAAAATCTTACAGCACTTCATATCTTACAGCTTCCCTCTGCTGAAAACAACTTTTATGGAGATGCTGATTTCATTTTCCAGCAGGACTTGGCACACTGCCCACACTGCTAAAAAGTACCAATTGGTTTAGTATAATATTCTAATTTTCTGAGACACTTCTGTACGACAGATCTGTAATCACAGAGCTGATTTACCCAGTGCTGCTTAAAACCGTCTGACAGACTTGTGTCAATAAAATATTACCTTTTTTTAATTGTGGTGAAAATGACTAATAATAAGGTTTGAAAAAACATTTCTGCTGGAGATTTTAAACACTGTTTAATCATCATCGTTCACTGTCCTCCGTTCTCTATTACACACTCCTGTCTCAAACTGAAACACCTTGTAGATAAATTAATGTCAGAGACAGAAGATCTGAATCTGTTGCTGCACAGTTTAAAGTGTTGCCCATCATCAATCCTTCATTGGTTGTTATGGGATGCTGACCACAGAATGCTGTTGGTGGACTGTTCTCTGTCCAGCACTGATGCTGAGGTGTTTAAAAACTCCAGCAGCACTGCTGTATAGGATCCACTCGTACAGTCAGCACAACACATACTATCACCTCATTCAGTGTCACTATAGTGGTGATAATAATAATAATAATAATAATAATATAAAATGCAGAAAAAAAAATTAAAGGACGCGGGTTTGACAGGTGGAGTGTCAATAAGAAAGAAAGTGGACTTCTACAAACATTGGGGGTGTTCTAAAACTTTTGACCAGTCGAGTATAAAATTACTGTTCCGGTCATTTTTTGATTGTTTTTACTGTTTGCAGATGAAGCCAATAGTGTCTCTAAAGAGTTAAACCAGTGGAGAGAAGCTCTGGCAGAACATGAGCACCAGCTTCAGAACTGGAAGAAGGCCTGGGTAGGTACACACACACACACACACACACACACACACTCACTCAGCTGAGGGTGAAATCTTTTCTATACTCTTGTGTGTCTAAATGGTGCCATTGTTCTGTGGTTTCCTTTGGTTTGGTACTGAGCGTGTGTGTGTGTGTGGTGCGTGTGTATGTGCATGTATGCGTGTGTGTGGTGTGTGTTGAATGTGCAGAAGCAGAAGGCAGAGAGGAAGCACTCATGGCTTCTGACTCGCATGCTATCCTAACATACCGTGACAACAAGTTTCTGAATCAGTTTATCTGATTTTGCTATTTATAGGTTTATGTTTGAGTAAAATGAACATTGTTGTTTTATTCTATAAACTACAGACAACATTTCTCCCAAATTCCAAATAAAAATATTCTCATTTAGAGCATTTATTTACAGAAAATGAGAAATGTCTGAAATAACAAAAAAAAAAGATGCAGAGCTTTCAGACCTCAAATAATGCAAAGAAAACAAGTTCATATTCATAAAGTTTTAAGAGTTCAGAAATCATCAATATTTGGTGGAATAACCCTGGTTTTTAATCACAGTTTTAATTTCATGCATTTTGGCATCATGTTCTCCTCCACCAGTCTTACACACTGCTTTTGGATAACTATTATATTATAATTATAATTATATATATATATATATATATATCTGTTTCTCTGTACAGGAGAGCTGTGATGGGCAGGGGGTTCTCTGAGTGAGCTCTACGGCTCCTCACCAGTTTCTAAATCGCCACCCAGTTCCACTGATCCAGTGAGTCTGAGTGAAGTCTGGGCCTGATCACAGCCTGAGAGCGGCTCACACCCTCACACACCTCACACACACCCTCACCTGGTTGAGACCACATACACACACACACACACAGACACCTATCCTCACCTGGTTGAGGTTCTACACACCTGAGGAAGACACCTCCACCCTCGTTCTCTCTGTAGGATGACTCTGGGACGGATCTCCAGTTTTTTGAGGGAGAACTTGGTTTTCAGAAAGAAAAAGACTTTTAAAACTGAAGGAGGACGAGGAGCAGGACTCAGTTCAGGATGGAAGGGGATGATCTGCAGATCTGTGAGATCTTCCACAGTGAGGGTCAAGCTCAGCTTCAGTTATCAGAGCAAGAACTCAAGCTCATTATAGAGATATAATCTGTAATAATCTGTGTGCTTTTAGAGCTCTTACCCATTTCTGCTTCGTTCAGACGAGCCAGTGTGTTGAATTGTGAGGATTTTTACTAAATCCTGCAGTTTTGTGTTTTTGCAATAAAGATTTGACGTTTATTGGGTGTGTCCTGAGTCAATCAGCTCCATATACTACATCAACACCAGCAGATATCAGACATGTCTCTCCAAACCATCACTGATTGGTGGAAACTTCACACTAGACCTCGAGCAGTTTGGACTGTGTGTCTCTCCACTCTTCCTCCAGACTCTGCTCCCTTCATTTACAAATGAAATGTAAAATGTACTGATGATCAGTGATGGTTTGGAGAGTCATGTCTGTCATCTGCTGGTGTTGATCCACTGTGTTTTATTATCAAGTCTAAAGTCAGTGCAGTTTTGTTTTCCCACAAAATCTTACAGCACTTCATATCTTACAGCTTCCCTCTGCTGCTGACAACTTTTATAATGATGCAGATTTCATTTTCCAGCAGGACTTGGCACACTGCTAAAAGTACCAATTAGTCTTATTATATAATATTCTAATTTTCTAAAACACTGATTTTTGGGTTTTTATAAATGCTTAAAATAGATCACTGTGTTTAATACATCTATATAATATATGAGTTTCACATTTTCAACTGAATTACTGAAATAAAGCAACTTTTCAATAATAGGGTCTCTGCTCTGCATTATAACTATTACTAGCACGACAGCGCCCTCTATTGCCTTAAAGGATTTATCACACACAAAACATTCAATATGAAAAAGGTGTTTTTATTAAACTGTACAAGATAAACTGGAATGATAATGTGAAAATTTTTTGGTCTTTTGTTGTTTTTTTATTATTTGGTCACAAAAAGAAAACGCAAATAGTTCCTTGATTTTAAAATAAACACTATTCTGTACTGCATTCTGGGGTGAATTCAGGGTGAATGGATCAGTGTTTTAGTTTACTGCCATTAATGGAACAAAAAACACCATATAAAATGATTATTTTCTGTAATAGTGAAGACGCTTTTCCCTCATACTGACACATGAAATTAAACCTTGTATAGACTCACAGTCACCCTTAATTCACCCCATATCAACATCACAATCATAATCCTTATTTTTCTTTTAATCATATAGAATTATCTTTATGTTCACAAGCTCAAATAGTCCAAACCTGATTCTCCAAAACATACTTTTACATTTGTCTAAACCACAAAATACACATCCTTGAATAGTAGTTTAGGATTCCAGATTACAGTTACACCCTGCTGCATTAAACTGCATTAATTAATCCAGTTCACTGGATCTGATATCAAAAGGGCTTAATAATTAGCTAAGAAGTTAAATCAGGTGTAAAAACACTTATTATGCAGGTCTACAATCTACCCCCGAGCTACAACACTAGTTTTAAGCCTACACAGCATTTTAAATGGAGATTTTCCACTGAAAATATAGTTTACTAGGCTTAATTCCTGTCCAGAAAACCACCCATGACCTCTTAGACTATGTTCAGACTGCAAATCCCAACCCAATTTGTAAACATATGATCGTAAATCACATTTAAAATGTTGTTTCTGGCTGTCCAGACTCTCAACAATCAATCTGGATATAAAATAAATCAGATTTGAGCTCTCAGTGTGAACACAACCTATACATTCTGATCTACAGGTGTCTAAATTCAGCTCTGGTTAATCCAGTTCACTGGATAAATCCACATAATTGATGTTTCTGCTTGATTACACCTGATTTAACCCCAGCTTTAATAATCAAACCTTACTTAAATCAGTTTTAAAGCATCTCTTAAACTGAATGTAACCAATGTTTCTCTACAGTACAAGCTTTCTTTGGTCCCCTTTTCCTGAAAGTGTCAGTAATTTGGCCCGAGTGCTCCCCGTACAGACGTTTCAGTGCTTTAAACAGATACAAGTGATCAATTAACCTTCTTTTACCCAAAGAACAACAAAAATAAACACTGTTTTTTTTTTTTTAAGGCATCGGTGCTCAAAATGCAGCAGAACTCTCGATGGTTTGTAGTGATGTTCAGTTAGACAGGCACAGCAGACGTGATTCACATGTTTAAAAGCCCTCTTTCAGATTCACACCGTTTCTTTCAGACACACATCCTCTTCATTTCCTAACTGAGCGAAGTCGCTGAGAAAAATCCAGCTCGTCTACAGGAAGTCAGTAAACTTCAGTAAAGGTTGCAAGTATTCACTGAATACCAGAATAATCCACAGGAAGGTTCCAGAAGATCTGAGGGCCACAGTCACCATCGTTATTTTGGAAGAGGTCTTCTAAACAACAGGATGTGAGGCTCTGGAAGACAAAGAAAGAAAAAAAATGAGAAATGCATTTTAGGGCTGCATCGATTAGTCGATATAATCGACAGTGACGATTATATAAAAAAAAAATAAAAATAAAAATGATGATTCCAAATGTTCATTGTTGACAAATTGTTAATTTGCAGCACTACACAAAGTACAGGGGACAGTAAAAAGTGCCCAAATACAAAATATTACACATTTCCTCACTAAATATCAGCACTTTCCATATTTAAAGGTCAATGTTCTGGACATTTGAAGGGCTTTTAAATCCCTTGTTCAGCTGTTTCTATCAATTTAAAGTGAAGAAGCAAGCAAGCAGAGATGAAGGACATGGCAGACATAATCGTCGATTAATCGAATAATCAGAAAAATAATCCAAAATAGACATTAGATGCAGTCCTAATGTATATGCCATTATTTTTAACAATACCGTAAAATAGTCATGCTGTCGAGCTCAAGATTCAAGTGCTTTGTTTATTGAAGGATATGAAATGTTTGTTTTCACTACTTCAGCAGAATTCTCTTAAAATAAAACGTGTTAAAAAGGGGTAAAAGGTCACCTTAACTTAGAAATACTGACCAGGTTCATGAATCATATAATGCACCCATCCCAGAGACTGCTGCACTCCCAGCCTCCTCCACTCGTCCTCCGACATCAGGTGAGACTTGGGCACCTGTTTGGCGAGTTCTCGAGGTAAAACCACATGTCTGGTGAGAAAACAGAATCACAAAGTTTATTGGCACTGCTGTGTGTGTGTGTATTACTGTGTATCCAAATATAGATTAGCTCCTTAGTGCTGGATACAGTTTTCTAGGTGGACGGTTGTTTCTGGTTAAGAGTAGGCTGTGTGTGATTGGCTGCCAAGTCTGTGACTAAAAAGTCTGTGACTTGTCTTAAGATATGAGAGATTGTCAGACTTTAGTCGACTTTTAGTCGACTTTTAAGTATTTTAAGAGTTGTGTAGTGTATCCTTCGTGAGTCCTTTGGCAAGGCATGTAAATGTTATTTTTTACTTTTTACAGAGTTTGTATAGAATTTAAACAACTACACAGCACACATAAAAATCACGTTATACTCATACTGACCCAGTAAAACACACAGAGTTAATGCAGAGTCTGAAATCTCTTTAGAAAACCCAGTTGTCTTTAGAGATTTAACTTTTATTACTTTATTTTTGTTTTTAAATGAAACTAAAAGAGTTTGCTGACTTTTAGCAGCAGCTCCCACACAGGAAAAGGCCTGAGAAACCCGGCCAGCAGCGTGAACAGCCTCTTTACTCTATTGACTGATTATTATTATTAATGTTTAACAGTAATTTAATCCTAATTTTGGATTTAATTTAATAAATCCCGCTGTACCTGTCCGCTCGCTCACCTGTACTCGTAGAGGTCGTCGTTGTATTTATCGGAGTAGTAGATCTGTTTGTGTGACATTCCGAAACAAAGCGCTGAGAAAAAAACACTAAAACACTCCGAATAACTCCAAATTAATCCGGATTAAACTCGATTCCGCTGTATTTGAAGCGAATAATCGCGTGCTGATCAGAACTGCAGCTCCTGTTTCCTCTCCAAAGGAATTCAATGACTTTTTTCAAACGCCGGATTGAAATGAAATTCCGCCTCTCTGATTGGACGAGGCGGAGTCACGTGACTGTAAACCTCCACTGTCATTGGTGGATGCTCAGACGACACAGAAACGTGTTCGACTTCCGATCAGAGAGCGTGTGGAGCGGAAACTGCACACTCCATACTGAGCTCTGAGTTACTCAAACACTAGAGGGCGCTACCGAGGGAGTCTAAAATTAATGGATTTATTTAAAGCTTTTGAGCAAAATCAGAGTTTTTTTAAGCTAATAGTGGCGTCAATCGATTAAAAAATTTAATCTGATTAATCATGAAAATATTCTGTGATAAAATGCAATTAATCGCTTGTTCTTCTTAAAACACAAGTGTTAATAGTGGATATTTAAATGCAAATAAAGCTGTAAATAAAAATGTAAATGTAAAGGTTTGTTATCATTAATCAGTTTGTTGTGGTGTGATGTGTGCCGGTGTGAAGGATCGTATAAATCAATAGGGTATCGGAATGGTAACCTATACTACTGCATCTCAAAAAATTAGAAAATAATTTTTTAAAAGTTACTTTATTTTATTAATTCAGTTTAAAATGTAAAACTCATATATTATATAGATGTTATGTTGATGATTATGGCTTTCAGCCAATGAAAACCCAAAAATGTACCAGAATTTCAATACCAATATATTATATAGATGTATTACATACAGAGTGATCTATTTTAAGCGTTTATTTCTTTTATTGTTGATGATTATGGCTTACAGCCAATGAAAACCCTAAAATCAGTGTCTCAGAAAATTAGAATATTATATAATAAGACTATTTAGTACTTTTGGCAGTGTGGGCAGTGTGCCAAGTCCTGCTGGAAAATGAAATCCGCATCTCTATACAAGATCAGCAGAGGGAAGCTGTAAGATATGAAGTGCTGTAAGATTTTGTGGGAAAACAAAACTGCACTGACTTTAGACTTGATAATAAAACACAGTGGATCAACACCAGCAGATGACAGACATGACTCTCCAAACCATCACTGATCATCAGTAAATTTTACATTTCATTTAAAGGAAATTAAGGGAGCAGAGTCTGGAGGAAGAGTGGAGAGACACACAGTCCAAACTGCTCGAGGTCTAGTGTGAAGTTTCCACCAATCAGTGATGGGTTGGAGACTGTTTTCCATTGTTTTCATTGGCTGTAATCCATAATCATCAACAATAAAATAAATAAACGCTTAAAATAGATCTCTCCGTGTTTAATACATCTATATAATATATAAGTTTCACTTTTTTAAACTAAATTACTGGAAAAAAGTAACTGTTACGCTTTTTAAATCCATTTGAAATCTATCTAGTTGTATTTATTCCACCAGTTTTAACACATACAACACGTTTCAAGCCAGGTTATGTACAGTTTATTGATGTATAAACAGATATTCTGTCCTCATAAATTAGCACGTTTACATTTACATATTACAACTTTAGTGTTATTGATATTTCAGGAAAGTTATATACATTATAACTCTTCTGTTTCAGCCAAAGGTGATTCCTAAGTCTATATACAAGACCCACACAGTCTTTTTTTTAATCATTATACACTTTTTTCATTTATCTGTTTGTTTTAACCGGAGTAGGTTTGAGGTGTTCTAGTACGGCTAGATGAAATGATATCTCATTTCGATGACATATTTACAAAAATCATCTAAAAGCTGATGCCAGACCAATGGATGAAACACCACTGTGGGAATTCATGTAACAACCAGGGAATAATAGATTATACATAATATAGATTTCTGAATATAGATTTGTGAAGAACATGTGAAGTAATGGTTGGAATACTGTATACTTTTAAAACTTTTTTTTGAGTAATCCCATATAACAAAGGGCCTGAGATCAAGACCTTTAATCCAGTTTCCAATATTGGCCATTTTTTTTGGTGATTATTGGTAGGTGTGGCATTAAATAGGTGATAAATTAATCAAAACATCCGCTGAGACAGTATTGGGCCAAATGTAGTTTAAACTAGGCAACCGAAATGTTGGTAAAAGCGTTAATGAGTAAATCCCATATTATAGCAGTAACTGCAGTTTCAGCAAATGCAGTACAGGCAAATTTCTGTATTATACTTGGCAACCAGGGTGATAGCAACTACTGCACAGGCCAATTGCTGTATTATACTCAACAAATTGGTTAATGGGACATGCAGCACTGGCCAATTGCTGTATTAAACTCAGCACTTGGGGTGTTGGTACATACATCACAGATCAATTGCTGTATTATACTCAGCAACCGAGGGTCAAATTTGTCTTCAGGAAGAAAGAGAACCCAGTATAGGTCTTAACTTGGGGGATTTAACTTTTGAGCAGCATCAATAGACAGCTTGAATTGTATTCGGAGGAAAGCGCCAGATCACCAGCTCTGATACATCAGCTAATAGAAGCCTGTGTCAGCATGCTCTCAGGGGAAGAGCATGGTCAATTGTCCTCTCTCGGGCTCTGGCTGCTGATAGCAAGAGGAATTACCCAGGGTGTGAACTTTGGGTTTGCTTTGGGTGTCAATTTACTTTAGGTCATATACAACATTAGGGTTGTCATTACTGTGAAATGTAATGCAAGTGCACGTCAGAAGAGCCCATTTCGTAAACTTGGAGACTAATCTAGTCTAGGTTTAAATTAGGAGATTGGAGCATCTACAATCTCGTAATCTGCCTCGACTGCATCATACTGGTTGTCTGTCTGACTTGGTGGATATTCCACCATAGTGAATCCTTCTGAGTCCTTCTGAGGCGTGGCGTATTCACTGGCCTCCTGCTTGGTGATGAGCTCATAGTCCAGCCCAGCTTCTCCTGTAGGTTCTGCTGCCTTAGGTGTGGATGAGCAAACGTCACTGGCACCAGATTTCTGTTCTTGCTTCACTTTCATCTCTCCATGTCCCTCAGCCTCCTCCTCGACCTCTGCCGGAAGTAGAGGAGTCAGGTCCAGGAAGGGTTTGTGGGGTGGTGTTATGGGTTTGACTGTTTGAGGCGATTTGATCGAGAGAGTTCCAGTGGGTGCTTTAGGTCTCTTTGTCTTTTCTGTCTTTTTTGTCTTCCCCGAAACAGTTTGGGCAGCGAATTCAGCAGCTGCTGATTTTCTGTCTACAGTTACCCAGCTTGCGTCCCCTGAGGAAGACTCTGTGCTTATGTCAAGTGGTAAAAAAGCCTCTGCAATTTCTATATCATCTTCTGACGGCAGGAAAACGTCATTTCCTGCCTGTGTCATCCTTTTGCCGTTCTTTGTGGATTCATCCTGAAAAGCCACACGCCGAGTCTTTTTCACTTCCATCGTTTCCTCAGGTTCTAGCTTTTCTACCTGAAGATGTTCACAAGGGGATGAGCTTGCACTGTCCCTAAAGAAATCAGTGATTTCCTCTTCAACCTGTGGTCCAGACTGGTACCTTTCATGCTGTGCAATGCCAAAAGCGTCCTCAGAAAACATCTTCACCCTCTCCACCGTACGGTCACCGGTCAATTGAACTGCCCCTGCTAATGGAGTTTCGTCTTTGAGTACAAACTTCTCCAGGTAGCCTCTGTCTTCTATGTCGGACTCCTGACTGTGAAAGGACTTCTCCGAGGTCACGCTCTCCGTGTCCTCTTGCTTTATCCTGGTTCCTATGGCATCCGCATACAGATCTGTGTACATGAAGGCCAAGGCTTTTGGCTCCTCCAGCAGGTTCAGATCTATAATTTTTGCAGGTCCCTCAGGGAGGTAAACTGGGGTAAGTATCGTCTCCTGGCTACCGAACAAGGCGGATCCGCTTTCCTTCAAAGGTGACGTGGGCAGATCTCCTCGGTTTGCTCCATTCCTTGGTAGGATTTGTTTGTCTGGATCGCTTCCACCACCATAAAACACCTCGTCCACATGTTCACTAGCAATCTCCAGGCCACTGACTGATGCTGAATCGCTTGCAATTTCCACTTCTGGTTTTGCATTGAGAGTCTTGTCTTTACTTACTTTATCTTCTGCTTCCTGCTCTGTCGAGACCTCAGGCTCATCGGAAGCCTCCAATGTAGGAGCTCCTCCTGCTGGTGTCTGATGGTCCAGCAGTGTGAACTTCTCAAAGTAGTCTTCGCTAGTGGCTCCTTTTCGCGGAGGCTTGATTGGTGAAACCAGGACTGGTTCGGGAACTGCCTGGAGCATGGCTTGAATGTCCTCTTTTGGTGTTTCCTCAGGTTCTTCGACGATGTCTTGGGCTTTGACGACAGGAGTTTCTTCCAGGTAGGACAGGTTATCCTCCAGCCCTTTGCTTTCCTCCTCATCCACGGTGAATATCTTTGGTGGCGCAATGATGTTCAAAATCTCGGATCCCTCAGAGACCAGGCGGAAGAGTCGCTGGTTGCCCTCCTCTTTTGGGTCTTTCTGCTCAACTACCTCTGGTTCTTCCTCCATTTTCATGTTAGGAAGAGATACCTCCACCATGGCTGGCCTTTCAGGTTCCCCCAGTCCTTCTCCCATTGTCTCCGCTTTCTTCTCAGCTTTACTCCTCTTCCTCTTCTTCCTCCTGATCAAGTGGTCCTCATCCATTATAAAGATGATTTTACCGGCTGCTTCTGGACCTGCTGGAGCTGCAGGAGGTTTTGGAAGCAGACTATAGCAGGGTTCTGTAGCAGCAGAATTTAAGTCTGAAGCCCAGGGGGTGGAGCAGCGACTGGACGACGTCTCCCAGACAATCCCGCTGTCCTCGCTCTGCACTGTGACCATGGAGAAGGCTGGGTCCATCATCAGACAGTGTAGTTTGGGCTTCACTGCCACGTCATGGACGATCTCTCTCAAACTGGAAGAACAAAAATTAAGCTGGAGTTACCAAAGTAGAACATATATATATATATATATATATAGTCATAATTTTGTGCTTGATTGGTGTAAAACACAGAATTATGTCATCTGACCCGAGTTTCTCAACCCAGGATTCAATAATCAGCTCATTAAAAAGCACTTTAGAGTTGTAGGGGGTGTGATAAAAGCAGGGACTCTATTAAGATAAGATAAGATAAGATAAGATAAGATAAGATAAGATAAGATAAGATGGGAAAGATTTTAATATAAATTTGCAATGTTACAGCAGCACAGAGGACAGGGCAAACGAAGTAGCATGAATATACAAGCAATATATAAAATAGAAAAATAAAATAAATATTTTAAACTATAATAAAAAAAGATAAAATATTGCACATTAAGCATATTGCACATGATGGTGGTAAACATATTAGCAATACTAACTAAACATACTGTACATACTAACTAAAATGTGCAGGGCAGGGGTGCTTCCCAACCAGGGATGTGAAACCCTGATCTGAACCATCAAAACTGATGTGTAAAGTTTTTTGAACACTTTAAAAATTCTACATAATCTTAAGTTTATTGAAATAAATTAATTCATTCATATTGTGCACATTACATTAGTAGCTACAGTCATCTTATTACAGTTTTGATTGGCTTGTCCCATCTATCAACTATGATGATATTAAAGTGATAAATATGCTGCTAAGCATCATATAGCTTTACAACTCTGTCCTCAGTTTAGCAGCATGGCCTTTTACTACACTTTGGCATCTTAATATAAAATCAATACAAATACACAGATTATAATAATTATGAAAAAGTTTTTACTTAGAAAATATTTTTTAAATGTGTTTTAGATTAAATATTTTATTTTAAAATATATAATTAAAATGTTTATTTTCTATATAAACTGAATGTTTAAGTTTTTTTTAAGTTTTGTAATATTTTTACTATTTTTATTATTTTATATAATAATTTGACATTATACTTATACATTATACAAAAAATAGGACAGTTTTAGCAATGAAAATGCTTGTTATTTGAATAGTATAATTATTAGTTAAAATAAAATAATATGACATAATAAATTAAAATTATATTTATATTTGTGTCATATTATTTTATTTAAAACTTAATTAAGAAAGTGTAAATATAGAAAAATAAATGATAATACATTTTTTTATAATTTTATTTGCAAAGGATATGTATTTTTATTTTTGGCATTTTTGCAATACATATGTAAATATTTAAATAATGGAAAAAAAATTAAAAAATAAAGCTAATTAAAAATTTTTTTATATATTTATTATTATAATTGAAATTTATATTCTATTATATTTATAGTAAACTTTCAGAACAATCAGAACATAACAATTATAAAGAATTAAAATGTATTAAAACATTTATAATAATAATAAAAATAAATAAAACTGATATTATTTTTTATAATGGAACACTATGCATAGATCCCTGCAAGCATTTTTATATTATTATTTGTTGCAAAATATATAAAAACAATATATAAACCATTATGCTCTCTTTTTTTGCAAATTTTTATGCATTCCAAACTGTAAATTTGTACATCAGCTTGATTAAAGTGTAAATCACCTGTTACTCAAATCTTCAACCTCATCCTCTACATTCTGAGCTCCTTCCTCCATCACTGCATCCTCCAGTATAGTCATCTGATTATCCAGATCCATTTTCTCCATTATATCCATGTTTCCTGCTGTTTTTTAGCATTAATGTCGAGGGCAGCTGGGAGCCGTGCGAATGCTCACTTCATGCCATTACAGAAGAGAGATCTTCCTCTTGCTCAGCATTATCTCGAAATAGCCAGACAGGCATCCCACATGCTCTCAGCTCCCAGCTCCCGGCTGGTCTGTAAAACTGCAGCTACAGATCATTTCTCATAAGACCTCTCTGATACCTCAGTGCTATTACACCAGTCTGCTCACAATGATAACTTATTTAAATATATATATATATATATTTGTTTTTAATTAGCTTGAAAGATCTGGAAGAGAGCAACGTTCTCTCAACTCCCAGAAATCAATATAGCAGTTCACACACAGATGCTGGAGAGATTTCTCTTCTGCTCGCCAAAGCTAAAAATACCTGCCTGCTCTGGGACATCACTCTGGAGTTCAGAGGCCTAACCCTCATATACACACACATAAATACAGCAGAAATAAAAACAAATATGGGTTTGGGTCTGCAATGAACACTTTCATTTGATTGCAGACGGTATGAACCCTATATACAGCTCTGGAAAAAAAATAAGAGACCACTTAAAAATGATAAAAAAAAGATGTTCCATGATTTTACCAAATTGAAAACCTCTGGAATATAATCAAGAGGAAGATTGATGATCACAAGCCATCAAACCAAGCAAATAAATGTTCTAAATGACAATATTCTTATTTGTAATTTGGGAGAAATGTTGTCTGTAGTTTATAGAATAAAACAACAATTATAATTTTACTCAAACATAAACCTATAAATAGCAAAATCAGAGAAACTGATTCAGAAACTGAAGTGCTCTCTTCATTTATTTCATGCATGTTTTGTTGGTTCAACTTCACTTTATTTATTAATATACATCTATTCCTGCATGCTGAGTGTCCAGCAGTCTAAAGTGCTGCCACTTTGATTGGGGGATCGCTGGTTCGAATCCCGGTAACGCAGCTTGCCATGAGCTGCCAGAGCCCTGAGAGAGTACAATTGTCCTTGCTCTCTCTGGGTGGGCACAGTAGATGGCGCTCTTTCCCCTCATCACTCCTGGCTATTGGACATGTTGCTGATAACGGTCTGGATGGTCCTTTTTTTCTATGGTCTGAAACTCATGGTGTTCATTTCTTTTCAAAAAAGTTCTGAAAAAATGATTGGTCTGACCACAATACACAGTTTTACTATGTGTAGGTCCATCCCAGATTGTCTCTGAGCCCAGAAATGTCTATTATTGAGGTCAAGCCCATAAATTGTAGGATAAATCGATAGCGTAATTATGGTGACAGGCTTCGATGTGAGAGTATTAGTCGGTAACTGCGGATTATGTGAGAAGGCGAACACATTATCATGTGCCCTCTTTTTCCTGTTACAGATTCTGGAGCTCCTATTAGCTACTGAACTGAGACCCCTCAGCTCAGCTAGTGGGTCATGGCGTCACCTGTTAACGCCTGTCACCTCAACTATGTGCATGTGTAACAGAAGATGAGCAAGAAACAGGAGACAGCAAAAGCTGTGAGTGTGTGTGTGTGTGTGTGTGTGTGTGTGAGTGCACTGCTGGGTCTGAATTGAATAGCAGGTGCACCTTAAAGAGCTCTGGTTAGGGTTTTTACATTTTTATCTAATCGATTTCTAATTTTATACCATTTTATACCCAATTTGGGAAATAATTGCACCCAGGATGCTAAACTTTAGTGCTCTACCATTGCAATCACACCAGCCCGGCATCAGTCACCTACTTGTTCTTAAAGGAATGTCTTAATTCTTTTTTGGAGGATTTCACAATAATAGGGATACACATAAAAATGGAATTGGGCCTTGGGATTGATTGCATATATGGATTTAACTGTCTGAATGCATCTCCTTTTGTGGTGTTTCTGTTAAAGGCATTGCAATCAATGTCCACAAGATGGCCCTCATCAGCCATGAGATGATGCAGTAGGTAATGCACATGCAGAGCCTGCATGGCTAATGCAGTGAATTCGAATTAGAATATTGTTATCTAACAGCTCCACTAGAATGAAGGCATTTGGTAGATTGGAGAATTCAATTACATCAAATCTAATAATAAAAATCTTACGGAAATCTCACAACTTTCATCTGTTTCTGACCTCAGAACTGCTTCTGACTGGGACGTTCTTTAATAATGGCCTTCAATTGAATTCAAGTCATTCAAGTCATAAATACTTTTTTAAAAAATCTTTTTTGTTATTTTAGTTATTTTATTTTTTTCATTTTACTCAAACACAATAAAATTTTTATTTTAAATAAATTATTTTTGTATACATACATATATACTATAATAAAATAACTATTTCTATTTTTTTAGTTAAAAAAAAAAAGTTTTTAAGGCCCTGGCACTTTTACTTTTACTGAATTGACTACATTTTTGCATGCTGAATTGACTACAGTTTCCAGTCATTGACTGGACCAGTTATTTCACTTATTAAATGGCAAAAAGAAAACGTGTCCTCAAACATTTTAAATTTGTAATTTAGATATTTTATATATTTAATGAACAGTATTTTGAGCTCCATCCATTTGGCTCGATGCTGCCACATCAGCGATGCAACCGGAAGTGACGATACACGCCCCTTGCAGATTACGTCAGAATTTTGAAGCACCGGCGTGACGTCGTGCGCAAAGGCTGGGAGCGATGGGGAGGGGGTTTGGAGGAGGCGTGATGACGTCGAGAGGAGATGAATGGGAGGAGAGAGGGATGAGGGGATGAGCAGCAGCAGCAGCAGCAGCAGAGACGGAGGGAGGACTGGCTGGATGTAGGGAAAGAAGGACGCCATCCATTCTCTCCATCATCCTGTGCGCGCGACCGGAGAAAGAGAGAGAGATAGAGAGAGAGAGATTTGATTGGTTTGATGCTTTCCTTGCTTTGATCTTTTTGGGGAGAACGAGGCTTTATCAGCTTTATCAGCAGCATCAGCAGCAGCATCTCCAGCCCGGCCTGCTGGTGCGGGTTTGATTGGGAATTGGAGATTTTGGGAATTGAGGATTTTTGGGTTGAGTTTTTTTTTTATTGGTAGCATCTTTTTCCTCCACCATTCCTCCATCCATCAATCCCTTCATCCCTCCATCCTCCCACAGAGGGAGAAGGCGGTGGTTCTCCATCTCCCAGCTGATGGGGGTGAGGAGGATGATGCGGATGAGGTGGTGAGGGCTCGAGCCCTTTCCTCAGCTTTCCTCCCCCCCAGCAGTGCTGAAATGATGGTGGAATGAGCGCAGCGCTGCGTCCTGCTCGTCCTCCCCGGGAATAAGTGCATGCAGCCCGGCTCGCGACCGCACGGGAGAGGTGTGGTGCCAGCAGCTTCTGGAGGGGGTGGTTGAATAGAAGCAGCGGCAGCAGGAAAAGCGTAGCACCACAAAAGCACCGCTGTTTCAGCCCTCGCGCTCTCCCACAAGGAGAGAATGCAACTCTCATGCCTCTCTGAGCTGCTTTGGCTTCACCCTGAGCGCACAGACCTCCAACACAACCCCGGACCACGAGCCATGCTGGGCTGAAGCACAGGCAGAGGCACAGGCAGAGGAAGAGGCAGGGAGGGAGGCGCAGAGAACCAACCCCAGCACTGTTTTGTTTTGGAGGGGTACAGAGGGACAGAGAAGACCCCCAGGCTTCCACAGAGTCACCCTGCTCGATTACACACACAGGCAAAATGGGGTATGTAACCACTACACTGTAAAACTGTGTTTATAGAGCTCTATACTATAAGCAACCTCTGCTAAAGCTAATACCCTGAGCCCTGTGTCTTTCTGACCAGAGCTGTGCAGCTATAGCTGGATTTGTGCTCTGTACTAAAATAGCCCACTGAAAAGGGGTTGTCATAGCATGTTGTTTATTTTTATTTTGAATATTTCCAAGCCTACAGGTCCACCTGCCCACTTGCACTCAGCCAAGTCCTCTTTGGGGGTCTTTATTATAGAGAAAGTGGTGGTAAAGGGTCTTAGGCTATTTTATTTACTCTGTAAACCCCCCAGACAAAATGCAGTACATAACTACAACACACTGTGTTCATAAGGTTGACATTGTATGTTTTATTATTCTTATTTATTGGATAATTCCAGCCCTATAGGCACACCTGCCCACTTTCACTCAGTAAGTCCTCTTTGGGGCTCCAACAGCACTAGCACACAGTGAGGGTTCAGTGTTAAATTGTGCTTTATTATAGAAAACGTGGTGATAAAGGGTCTCAAGCCACTTAATTTACACCATTAACCATAAAAAATGGGGAACATAACTACAACACACTGTGTTTATATAGATATATAGGCTATATTTGCTAAAGCTAATGCCAGTCTGGTTTGGTGCAGATAGTTAAGTTAGCACTGGGTTCTGTACTTTCTAAAATAGCCAACTAAAAAAGGGGTTGTCATTGCATGTTGTTTATTTTTATTTTAGTTAATTCCAGCCCTATAGGTCCACCTGCCCCCTTGCACTCAGCACGTTTTATTTGGGGGTTCAACAGCAGCAGGACACAGTGAGGGTTCAGTGTAAAATTGTGCTTCATTATCGAGAAAGTGGTTCTTCATTCACTCCACAAACCCACCAAAATAGCTGTGTTTATATAGATATATAGCTAAAAGCTAATGTTAGTCTTTGGTGCAGATAGTTAAGTTAGCGCTGGACTCTGGACACTGGGTACTTTCTAAAATATCCTACTAAAAAGGGGTTGTCAGTGCATGTTGTTTATTTTTATTTTAAATATTTCCAGCCTTATTTCCCACCTGCCCACTCAGCAAGTCCTCTTTGGGGCTCCAACAGCAGCAGGACACAGGCAAATTGGGTACATAACTACAACACACTGTGTTTATATAGATATATAGGCGGTATGTTCTAAAGCTAATAACAGTCTGCTTTGGTTCAGATAGTTAAGTTTTCACTGGGTTATGTACTTTATTAATTTTATTTTTTCGGTAATTCCTGGCCTATAGGTCCACCTGCTCACTCAGCAAGTCCGATTTGGACTCCTACCAACTTTATTTAAATATTTACAGTAGTGTCAAATGCAAAAGTGTTTTTGCTGAAGCTAATGCTAATATTTTTAGCACAGAGAGCTGTCCTTGCCCCCCATGTGTTTCTAACCAAAGGCAGTTCTGTACTCTTTAAAATAGCGCACTAAAAGAGGTTGTCACAGCATGCTGTTTATTTTTATTTTAAATAATTCCAGCTCTATAGGTCCACCTGCCCACTCAGCAAATCCTGTTTGAGGGTCCATCATTATGACACAGTGAGGGTTCAGTGTAAAATTGAGCTTTATTTATTAGAGAAATTGCTCTGTTACAGACAAATTGGGTACATAACTACAACACACTGTTTTTATACAGCTATTCATTATAGAAATTATAGAGAAATGTACCAGCTCACCAGCATATGTTTTTACAGTGGTTGTAAAAAGACCCTCCAGGCAAAGTGATGTACATAGATATAGTGTGAAACACACTGTGTTAATGCTGACACTAATGCTAGTCTGTTTTAGCACTCAGAGTTAGCTTTAGCCTTCCTGACCAATGACATCTCTGTACTCTCTAAAACAACAGCCTGCTAAACATGGTTGACATAGCATTTATTTTTACATAACACCTGCTCCCTAAGCAAAATACAGCTCGAACATACATTTCTGAATCAGTTTCTCTGATTTTGCTATTTATAGGTTTATGTTTGAGTAAAATGAACATTGTTGTTTTATTCTATAAACTACAGACAACATTTCTCCCAAATTCCAAATAAAAATATTCTCATTTAGAGCATTTATTTACAGAAAATGAGAAATGACTGAAATAACAAAAAAGATGCAGAGCTTTCAGACCTCAAATAATGCAAAGAAAACAACAAGTTCATATTTATAAAGTTTAAAGAGTTCAGAAATCAATATTTGGTGAAATAACCCTGGTTGGTTTTTAATCACAGTTTTTTTATGCATCTTGGCATCATGTTCTCCTCCTCCACCAGTCTTACACACTGCTTTTGGATAACTTTATGCTGCTTTACTCCTGGTGCAAAAATTCAAGCAGTTCAGTTTGGTGGTTTGATGGTTTGTAATCATCCATCTTCCTCTTGATTATATTCCAGAGGTTTTTAATTTGGTAAAATCAAAGAAACTCATTTTTTAAGTGGTCTCTACTATTACGATACAGGGTTATGAATCAACACAGCACAATATGTTGTGATACTGTAATCAAGGAAGTTTATTTTGTTTAAGCTACATTTTAGGAGAACTTGTAAGTTACAAAACATATTTTACAGACTTTGATCTAATGACAGAGTGCAACACTAGTGGGCGGGGCTTAAATACAACACTAAATTGATCTCTGTCTGACATCAGTCTTTACATGTAAACTAATCATTAATATTACATGCTGTATTTTTGAAACTGGATACAGCTTTGCAAGACATATTATCACAATATATCTACATATCAATATTTTCTCATATCCTTTAGAGTAAAGGCAGTTAAAAATAAATCCTTTCCAAGGAAAAATAAATAATTTCCACACACACATATATACATAGATACGCACACAAAAGGCATGGCAGCGTTTCTGCCTGACTTGGCCTTCGCCGCTGCTTTGCTTCCTTGCATTCAGATGAATAAATACAGCTGCACTATTTCTGAGCTTGTGTCAGACTGAGGGAACGGCCTGGCTGTGGAACCGTGACCGTCTGAGGAATGTTTGAGCCTTATTTGTCCTGCTTATCTGTGGAGGTTGGTGGAGTTAAGGAGGAGTGCTGTGTGTGTGTGTGTTTGCAGCAGGAACATGTGTGTAAGAATGTGATTTTATGGCTGGGAGTGCAGGACCGTTTCCAGGCTGCATCAGATGCTGGGGTCTCATGTGGTCTTCAGGCCTCGGGGCTGGAGGCTCATAATGTAATCATGCTGATGCTGTTTCTTAGTGGCTTGACTCAAATCTTCATGCTCTGTTTCGTTCTCCGATCGACGCTTCGTTGCAGATGTGTCACATAATGTTTCCTCAGTGATCAATAATAAAACGTTTCACCAGACCTCTCTCTCTCTCTCTCAGACTGCGTAACGTTGGATAACCTTTTTAACGTGAATGAATTAACGTAAAATCCTGTAATTTGACCTCAGACCACATGCTTCTCTCATTTAAGAATAGGGCTTTAAGATAAATCGTGAACAACAGCAAACTCAAACTGCATTACTGGCATGCAGCAACAGAGGGAGCTGTTCACACTGCAGACTGTGCTCATGTTACATAACCAGGCCGGAGGCAAAGCGAGGTGGAGCGACGTGAAGTGGAGTAGAGTCGGGCAGAGTGAGGTAGAGCGAGGTTGAGTGTGGTAGAGTCAGAAAGAGTGAGGTAGAGTCGGGCAGAGTGAGTTTGAGCGAAGTATATTGAGATAGAGTCGGGCATAGTGAGGTAGTTTGAGGTAGAGCGATGGTTGAGTCACACAGATTGAGGTTGAGTGAGGTAGAGTCCGGCAGAGTGAGGTTGATTGAGGTAGAGGCCGGCAGAGTGAGGTAGAGTCGGGCACAGTGAGATTGTGGTTAAGTGATGTAGAGTGATGTAGAGTGAGGTAGAGTGGGATAGAGTGAGGTAGAGGTCCGCGGTGAAAACACACACCAAACTACTTCTTATCCTGGAAAATCCTCAAAGAAACTTAAACTTATTTAGGATTTTTATTTATCACATTTCACATTGAACAGCATTTAACACATAACAGTGTGTTTTTGTCTTTTTCGACCAATCAGATGCCTGAACAGATAAACATTGTAAAAAAAAGTTTAATGTGTGAAAATGGTGTTGTTCACTGCTAAAGTCAAGCATGGCATAGCAGTTCACAATATATTCTCAGTAATTAAAGAGGCAGCATGTCTGACGCTGCTGTACAGGTGCAGTAGAATAAGCTGTTAGACGAGGCCACTGGGAAATAAAGTTTTGCTGTGTGGTTCTGCAGTTCCTCCACTAAATAAAGACCTTAACCCTCTCCAGTCACCGGCCGTCAGTCGGTGCGCTCAGCACAGACTGGCTGCATAAACCATGATGTAACAGCGCTGGTTAAAGCATGACGACAGGGCTTTACTAAAATCTATGTGAGGTGTGATCAGGTTTAAGTGGTAGTGTGTGTATATGTGTGTTCTTAATAATGATGAGTCTTTGATTTTACCAAATTAAAAACCTCTGGAATATAATCAAGAGGAAGATGGATGATCACAAACCTTTAAACCAAACTGGAGTAAAGCAGCATAAAGTTATCCAAAAGCAGTGTGTAAGACTGGTGGAGGAGCCAACATGCCTGCTTGTGTGAATATGAACTTGTTGTTTTCTTTGCTTTATTTGAGATATGATCTTTATAGTTTATAGGATTAAAAATAACTATTATTACTCAAACATAAACCTATAAATAGCAAAATCAGAAAAACTGATTCAGAAACTAATTTAAAGAAGTGCTCTCTTTACATTTTTCAGAGCTGTATAACTCCTGTATATACACAGTGCAGGATGCAGAGTGGAGTGTGTGGTGTTGAGTCTCGTGAGGGGGATTAAGTGCTGGCTGGGTGTAGCAGGGCTGGGCAGGGCAGTGTATGGGCTATAGGGGGGATGTAGCTCAGGAAGCCTAATGAAAGTGAAGCTGGAGAGGGATTTGATTGGTTGGATTGTGTCTGCACTGTGAGCAGATGGGCGCTCTCTCACCCTCAGCCTGTGTCTGGTATTTAACACTGCAGAGTGTGTGTGTGTGTGTGTGTGTGTGAGAGAGAGAGAGAGAGAGAGAGAGAGAGAGAGAGATACTTACCCTTTGTCAATCTGTTGCCTTTCCTGGTAGTGCACTGAGAATCTGTGTGTGTGTGTGTGTGTGTGTTCATGCATGTATGGTGTTTTGATGTGCAAGTTTAGCACTGGTTAAATATGTGTGTGTGTGTGTGTGTGAGTGTGTGTGTGTGCACGCATCCAGAGACCTGTCAATAGTCAATAGTTTATCAGCTTAACAGAGATCAAAAGCTGAAAAGGCAATACAGTGGTAGTGCCATCTCCTATTCACAGCAGTGTGTGTGTGTGTGGGGGTGTGTGGGTGTGTGTGTTTGGGGGGGTTGGGTTAAACAGAGAGTGCAGGAATGACCATATGTCAGTGGCCAACACTGTGTTTGTGTTTGTGTGTGTGTGTGTGTGTGTGTGTGTGAGTAAAGCAGTAACTACTCTATGGCCTATGGCACCACATTTTGTCTATGCCTGACTCCATTGGAGAAATCCTGTGTTCTGATTGGCTGATGGAGAGGGAAAAAGATCTGATTGGACGGAACGCTTGTCACTCAATAAGGTCAGCTGACACGTGACAGTCGCCATGGAGATCAGGCAGCCAGTGCTTTTCTCTTATCTGTTTTTGTGCCCGACTGAAGTCCACTAGAACTGGCCATTCAGTCCCTGGATGTTTCTGACTGCCCTGATATTTTTGTGTATTATCAGAATAATGTGTCTTAACTTAAAAAAAAAGTTTTTTTTAATTTTTGGTCTGTTTATCATGTTTATAGTTTAGATATTTTTGTATTTTTTAGTTTTTTTTTTTTATATGGAAAATAAAACTGACTGAAAAAAGCAGGACAGGAAAGAGAAAAGCCCTATTTGAACGGGCTTAATTTCCCAGGAAGACTTTGTGAAAAATATATCACACTTTTACTCAGTGAGTTTTTTTTTTTGGCTTTCTCGGTCACATGACATCATCACGTTCAGTAGCTCCTCCATTTCCACTCGCTGTTGTGTTTTTAACGTGGTTCTCCATGGAAACCATGGCGCACCCAAAGTGTAATTACGGTCAGAGATGTGCATCCGGATGGGACTAAAATTACCTTAGGACCACGGATTTCAGAGAAAAACAGTAGATAATTCATGGTCGTTCCGGACGGGATTAAAATCACAGAGGAAATTACCCCAGGACCCCTGAGAAACTAATCCCATCCAGATAGATCTTATGTCATCCTCCAACTATAATTAATGAGGATGTAGGTAATGAATGAATTTGATGTGCTTATTCAAAGTAGTGCTGTATTTAAAGAATTTGTATTTTCACAAGTACTGATTTGTAATAAGTAATATATAGATAGATATAAACAGTGTGTTTCTGAATGTGCTGCAATGCTCTCTCTGTAAAGTAGAAGCAGAATTTAAGGCTGGATTTGAGGCTGCTGGACTCTCTCTGTTTGAGTTGAGCTCCTGACGGGCAGCGCTTGTCCGTGATTAGAGGGGAAGGGCGTTCGCTAACCTCTGAGAAGTGGACTGAAACAGTAGCCGTTTAAGTGCTGTGGCCAACCGCACGCTAATAAAGAGTTCAGCTGTGACCGAGAGCTTTATGCAAACGCAGGACGGACAGAGCACTGCTGTGTAACAGAGAGAGAGAGAGAGAGAGAGAGAGAGAGAACTGCTGATGCGATAAGATAACCAGCCAATTTCTTTTGCAAAGTAACTCAGTGGCTTTCATAGTCCAGTCTGCATGCTTTGGGCCGGCAATTGTGGGATAGATTACTAACTACATTTAATATGCACACACACACAATATTAACACACACACACCATTGAATAAAAGTAGAAATGTTGACTGTATGCCAACACAGCAGTGATGAATGATTGCTCTTAATTTGTTGTGATAGGTAAAAGACTCTCTGTAAGAATGTTTCCGTAACAAGTTGGAGGCAGGATGCACATGCAGGTCTAGTATATTTTCCATATCTCAAATAATAAACAAAGAACAAACGATAAGGCAGGGAAACAAAGACTAAGGCTACAGAAACAAAGACTATAAAACAAAGGATTAACAATAAGACTAAAACAAACAAGCAAAATAAGAAAGCAAAAAAACATAATCTAAAGAAAACCAACCAAAACTAACTAAAGTTACACAAAACTGCAGGATTGAGGATCAAACCAATGAGAAATCAAACAAAATACAGCGGCTCAAAAGACACAGGATCAAACACAAAAAACATGATAGAGAACAAAGCAACACATGAGCTATTTATACACACAGGCACAGACAAGAGACACCTGGAGATGTAACGAGGGGGCGGGGTTACAAATGAGACAGGCGGGGCTAAAAAGCACATGGCTGCAAAATAGGGGAAAACACAAGACAGACCCAGGCTAATGTGTGTGAATGTGTGTGTCTGTGTGTGTTTGACACAGTGTGTGCGTAAATACATGTATAAATATAAAAAAACGTATCTGGATCAATGGATATTTGCTTATTGATACTTTTTATATCAGTATCAGAACTCAGTGAACTCAGTGAATGATCTCCTCTTGCTCTGTGGAATCAGTGGTTCAGTAGCTGGGAAACTTGGCTGTGGTTCAGGTTGTCCTCATGGGTTCAGTGCCAGCTATTGGCTGCTGCCACCGTCCTCTCGAGCGCGGCAGTGGGCTAATTTGTGTCAGTTTGTCAGCAAACCAGGTCCACTAATTACGGCACAACTGGTGGCTTTAGATTTCTGCTATTTTCTGTTATAGGATTGGATTTGTTTTAAATTTTTGGATTGTTTTGCTCATAAATTGAGATTAAGGTTGAAATTGATGTATTGAAATAATGTAAATCATACTATAGTATGATAGTGTTCACATAACCTGATACAAACCCTTTGGTTGATTTCTGGATGTGTTTACACTGCTATAACATGTGAATCAAATGCATTTTAAGTGCGTCTCAGACCACCTCCTGAAGTGGTTTGAGTGATCAGATTTGTATTTAAAGTTTTAAAAGTGTCAAACAAAAGCTTTTTCAACGTTCAGCAAATAAGTGAATAGATTAAATAAAGTGCACCTAAATATGGCAGTTTTGATGATGCAATCAAATCACCACCAGAATAGTGAACATTTCCAACAACTGTTCTGTTTCTGTCCTGTTCCTCACATGATTCATCTGTAGCTCCGCCCCCTCGTTACCTTTCCCTAGGTGTTCCCTGTTTCCTTTCCTTTTCCGCCTTGTGTGTGTCTTTATAGCTCTGTGTTTCCTGCTTCCTTTTTTATGGTTCTTTTACATCTTCACATCTGTTCAGGTTTTCTTGTTTTCTTCTTTTTCTTTCTTGGTCTCAGTTTACTTGTTGTTTTGGTTTATTGTTTGTTTATTTGTTTTCTTAAATAATTTATAAAAAAAAACTACTTGCATTTGCATTCGCTCTCCATGTCCTTTTCCTGCTGCACCCTGAAAAAACAGTGGCAAAATTTATTTATTTAAAAAAAAATATATATGTATTCACTCTTTGGTATTTGGCCAAATGCATAATTGTGTACATTTCTGGTCTTTTTTGGCCAAAAATGTTCAAATCATTGCATGACTAGAATTGACTAGCTGTAAACAGACTCATTAATTGCCTGGTTTTAATAGGGTCTATACTAAGGTGATATAAACATTACATATAAATATTAAATTAGGCAGCAAGTGAGCAGTAAGTTCTCGAAGTCAAAAAAGAATCTGTTAAAGTAGAAAATGTGGGCAAGAAAAATTAAAATGCTGTGATTTGTACTGTAGTGTGAAAGTGATTCAGGTTAGGGGTGTAACAATATTTAGTTTGTTTCAATTTTCCACCTGTATTGATTTTAAATTATTAGTTTACATGTAAATACTGGTGGCAGAGAGCAGTTTATTTAGTGTTTTGTTTAAACCTGTCTTTTTATACTATAGGAATTTTCCGTAATTATTATTTAAATTGCAATATATCGCGACATATATTGAATAATAGTATATTGAATGTACTGTGATGCGTATTGTACAGCTCTACCTCTGGTACGGTGGTGTTAAATGTTTGTCATGCCGTTCACACAACCCGATACTTTACTCTGAATATACGAGGCTTAGGCCCATAATAAAAGTGCTGATCCAGGATCAGCTCCAGCTCACTCCCACAGACTTTCCACAGCAACAGTGCTGCTAAACGCACCAGTGACCCGACTGCTGGAATGATGCTGATCTTTACTTCCTGGTAAAAAGGAAAATACTCTGCTATCTGATATGATCTCAGGTCTTTATCTCAGTATGGTCATGGTTGGGTGATGGGAAAGGAAACACCAGGCCATTGTCTGATGGATGAACTCCCAGTGTTAAATAACATTTAGCAAATCCCCATTCTGCTAACTTAATTAACACAGAGGGACAGAGTACTCACCCCCAGAGAGAAAGAGAAAGAGAGAGAGAGAAGGAATGAGAGAAAGAGAGAGAGAAAAAAGAAAGAGAGAGAGAAAAAGGTCCCTAAGCGATCTCCAGAACGGCTCTGTCCCAGAAAAACCCTCATCAGCTCTTTAATGAGGTCCGAGTCAGCCAATTACACCTCCCTGCTCTCGCTTTCTTCCTCCTTCACTTTCTTTCTTTATTTATTTTACAGCTCTGGACCATCTCTCATCTGCACTGGAGATAACAACAGCCATCTCGAGTTTTAAGTGTCTGTTTTTCTGTTTTGGTTCAGACTGGGTGCGAAAAAACAGTTTAGAGTTAATCTTCTAAATACTAAATATACTGAACTGTATGTACACTATCCTAAAAAAGTTTACCACCTGCATGTAACTAAGTAAATACCATAGGTAAAAGCCTCCCATTGGATGATAATTACAGCATGGGTGATTATGCTTAAGCTGGCAACAAGTTATTTAACCCTAACTGATGCAGGGAGTAGCTTCTCATTGGTTAAACAACCATGTGGAGACACTGTTTAACAGTGAAAGTAAGAGCTTTCCCACATGCACTCATTTTATATATTATATTATTTTTATATTTTTTTATATTTATATATTTATTAATATATACAGGTTCATATATATTAGTAAATTAATCATTCATAGCAGTTACTGAATCATTTATAATATATACTGGTTCATACATGATAGATACTAAATCATTTTAATAATATATTATTTATAGTAGACACAGAATCATATATATGTAGTAGTTGCTGAATCATTAATAACAGTTCCTGAACAATTACTAATAAATAGACTCATATAAACTGTATTATTACTGATTAAAGTCAGTTACTGAATCATTTATAATAGATACTGAATTGTTTGTAATAGATACTGTATTTGTTACTAAATCTTTTCTAACATTTTAATACATTTTTGAGCACCCAGCTCGCATCCACTTAGCAACTCCATAGCAACCACCTGTGATACCATGGCAATCAGCTGGCAACCACCTAGTGACATCATAGCAACCACCTAGTAACAACCAGCTAGTAACACTATTGTAACCACTTGAGTCATCATGGCAACTACTTAGCAACCACCTAGCAACAACATATCATATATTGATTCAAATGTTTAAAATGTTTAGGGTTCACTAAAAAGCCAGTTTTATTATTTTTATTCATTAAATTTTGACAGTTGCAGAATTACTTCAATATTTTTCATGTTTATTTCAATTACAATTGAGAATTTCAGTAATGTTTCTTGTCAATCATGAAATATATGTATATGTTTTTATATGTAATGCTTTATATATGTAAAGCTTTAAGAGAAATCTTCGAGATATAGCTGTGTAATATTATGCAAAAAAAATACAAGAATGCTGGCAAGTTAAGGAGTTAAAATTAAATAAAATTAAAATTAAATATGATTAAAATATATATATATATATATATCACCTCTGTCTCACGTCAGACGTGGGTGTAAAGGTCAGATAAGCACATACACCCACTCTGTGTTCTCATTGGAGGAAGCAGGACAGAGCTTTTGCTTTGCATGTTGGGATTGGCATCAGAACATCTGAAGGTGTTGGAGGAGCCCGTGGCTCTGCTGCTGGATCAGTGCGGGTAATTAAAGTCATATCTGTGCCATATTTTAAATGCAGTTGCAAATTAGTGCATGAGCTGCATGAGAGCAGCTAGAACCCGCAGCAGCTCCACAGTCAGGATTAGATCTTTTGTGTGGAGTCTTTATTTATCTCATCATGACAACAAAATTGCTAATTGTGTTGTGTTTAAATACTGAGGGGGCGACACGGATTTAAACGCTTGAGTGCATGTGTGGGAATTATTTTTATCAGGACTTATCAGATCTGATCTGGAGTGTCTGTGGTATCAGTAACGGTCGGCTCAGTGCTCCACTGTGTAATCCTGCTCCCCAGAGACTAATTATCAGCTACCGTTCTACACTCAGCTCTATAATCACATTTCACTGCTGCATGGGTTTATCAGTAATGTAGAGGTAGAGCAGTCAGGAGATTGGCTGGCGGTGTTGGCAGACCTTCACTGTTTTTCAGGATTAATCGTTTCATCAGCTGAATGAGTTATTAGCTCTTTAGTTCATCCATAATCCATAATATTATGTTTACAAAAGAATACATCATACAACAAATAAACGATGATGAAGGAGAGGGAAGAATGTAATTGACTTGACTTAATATAAGAGTTAAAGGGGGATGACTTTGATGCTTTGATAGTATGAAAAACTCATTTTTAGGAAATTCAGCTTTAGTAGCAGCTTTAGAATCGTGTTAATGGTGATTTGTATTCACTGCAGTGTTGTAAAAGTGAACTACACTTCTCAAAGGGTAAGCCCAGTTGCAAAAAATACCATTAGATTTAAGCTACATATATATAATATGATTTAAAAATGTGTAATTCTATAATTAAAAAATAATAATTTAGACCCTCATCAAATTGGAATTTTGTATTATATTGACATACCATATCACAAAACTTACAGATCATTTTCATATGAGTAAATTTAGTTTTTAGTTTTATTTTGTGTTGCTGCTTTGCTTGTATAGGTGGCTTTTGTTTTGACTAAATCTGTCTTTTTATTTATTTATATAGCTTTTATTTTGACACAGTCCGTTTGTTCATTTGCAGCTGAGACTTTTATTTTAAAATGGTTGGTTTATTTGTATTCATGACATGGCCTATTTGACAGATTGCTTTAGTGTCTTTTATTTTGACATGGTCTGTTGGTTTGTATTGGTGACTTTTCCAAATTCCAAATAAAAATATTTAGAGCATTTATTTACAAAAAATGTGAAATGTCTGAAATAACAAAACAAGAGATTTCAGATCTTATATAATGCAAAGAAAACAAGTTCATCTTCATCAAGTTTTAAGAGTTCAGAAATTAATATTTGGTGGAATAACCCTGGTTGGTTTTTAATCACAGTTTTTTTTCATGCACTTTTGGCATCATGTTCTCCTCCACCAGTCTTACACACTGCTTTTGGATAACTTTATGCTGCTTTACTCCTGGTGCAAAAATTCAAGCAGTTCAGTTTGGTGGTTTGATGGTTTGTGATCATCCATCTTCCTCTTGATTATATTCCAGAGGTTTTCAATTTGGTAAAATTAAAGAAACTCATCATTTTTAAGTGCTTGATTATTTTTTTAAAGAGCTGTATAATGGTAAAAATGTAGTAGAAAGCTTTTTTCTGGACAGTAGAGAGTTGTACTCCAACAAAATGAAGATAAACTATTTTTAATTCTCCTGATTTCAGAAGAAATCCATATTTCTGTAGTGGATTATTACGTACTGTGCTCATGTTATGCTATTCTGATGTTATGCCAGTCTGCTTGTTGAGTGCGAGTCTGTTAATCAGCACTGAGTGTGTATTAAATCATTACTCTGTAATTGTTTAAATGAGTCAGTTCTGATGTAGTGATTAGTAATAATTAATCGAGTGAGTGTTTTGGCTGTTCCCACCTACAGATATTTAACAGCGTGATTTTAATCATTATATCCGTCTCAGAAACACTGTTAGCGCTACGCTAACAGTAAATTAGACAGTGATTGGATTAACTGTTTAGTGCAGTGAGGTAACTGCTGGCAGCACTGGTGGTGCAATCAGATTTTTATACACATAGTTTGGACTTTCATTCAAACTGTGAAGAAAAACATATGGAATTATTTAACCAACAGAAAAGTGTTAAACAAACCAGAATATATTTTATATTTAAGTTCTTCAAAGTAGCTCCTCTTGTTTAGATGATCAGTTTTGAACATCTCTGCTGGATTTTCTCAGTCAGTTTTATGAGGTAGAGTCTCCTGGAATTCAGGCTTTCAGTTAACAGCTGTGCTGAGCTCATCAAGAGTTAATTACTTGAATTTCTTGTCTCTTAATAAAGTGTTTGAGAGCATCAGTTAAAGTAAAGTAGTGAAGAGGTAGAGTTACAGGTATACAGTGAATAGTGAATATTTATAGAGTAATGTTCTAATCCAGATTATGAAAAGCAACAACTACTTAAATAAATACAGACAAAAATACTTTAAGAAATGAAGATCAGTCACAAAAAAGTATCCTCAAGTGCAATCGCGAAATCATCAAAAACGTCATGATTAAACTGGCTCTCATGCAGTGTGAATGCAAAAAAAATTGCAGCTGCGCTTTTAAACAGTGTTTTCAGTGGGAGGTGCAGTGCAGATGTAGTGAACGCTGCACATACCGCGTTCTTAGTGTGTGAACAGCATGGAGCAGCAGAGACAGCATTCGTTCATAGCAGTATTTTATCTCAATTCCGGAAGTTTGGAAAAACTTTGTGGCGCAATTAATTGAGTTAAAAAAATAATACTGTGTTACTCATTCCAAATTAATAATATGTGTTAACGCTTTAACGTTAACACTCCGAGTAACCTACGTATCTTATCTCCACCTTTATTGGTTATAAACAGGCCTGGTGCAGGTTTGTAGGTTCAGACGGTGAGGAGCTGAACGCTGTAAATGACGTTGTTCGTTTGCAGGTCTGTAAATGAGTGTAATTACTCTGATTCATTTTTCCTGTTTTGACTCAGAGTTTATTTTACAGCAGCAGGACGAGCGCGGCGTCTAATGAGCTGCGTCTGTTCCTCTCTCTTATAGAACGGGTGGGGGGGGCGGGGTGGTTCTGTACCACAGGTGTACACACAGTTTGAGTTCTGGCTGAAAACACACTCAAACCCCTGAGCTCCCCCCCCCCCTTCTGGTTCAGCTCTGGCATAACAGTTTCCAATTACATGTTTACCATAAAATCTTAAAAACCTGAAAAACCTGTAAAACCCTAAAAACTTGGAAAGCCTTAACAACCTTAAAAACACAAAAAAACCCTAAACATTTAAAATCTAGAAAACCCACAAAAACTGGAAAATGTTAAAAACCTGGAAAATCCTTAAAAACCCAAAGTAAATGAAAACCTTAAAAACATGAAAAAAACAAAAAAAAAAACATGAAAAACCTTATAAACATAAAAAAAAACTTGGAAAAAAATTAAAAACCTTAAAAACCTGAAAAACCTTAAAAAACCTTAAGAAAACCCCCGTAAAAAAACTAACAAAAAAATGCTACTGGCATCCTGTCCAGGGAGTATTCCTGTCTTGTACACAATGACCAGGAAGAAGTGAATTAAAGGTAGATGGATGAGTGGATGGATGGATAAATAATAAAGGGGATGGTAGTAATGAATGTAAAATTACATCAAACTTGCTTTTAGGTGAGCTTTATTTTTTTCTCATGATCTCTCTCTCTCTCTCTCTCTTTATCTCTTTATTCCCTCCTCTCAGAGAGCAGCCTATCTTCAGCACCAGAGCCCACGTCTTCCAGATCGACCCCAACACCAAAAAGAACTGGGTCCCCACCAGCAAGCACGCCGTCACCGTCTCCTACTTTTACGACAGCACCCGCAACGTCTACCGCATCATCAGCCTGGACGGATCCAAGGTCAGGCTGCACCTCATCCAACAACAACCACATAGCAAAAATAATAATGCTCCACTGAATTATTTAGTATTTAGCTTATTTTATTATTTCGCTTCTCTTACTTTATATGCTGCTTCTGGATCTCTCAGCTTGTCCAGAAATGCATGTGTACACCAGTCCAGTGAGAAGGCACTCAATGCATGATTTGTATTTACAGCAGTGGAGTAAAAGTGAATCACACTCCACAACAAGTATTGCATAAAACTGCTTTAATAGAATAGTTTAAAGCAATAAATAGTAAAAACGTAACTTAATAGTAAAAAAAAAATGTTATTTTTCAGCAGGATAGCGTTCGTCCACACACAGCAAGGGTTTCCACCAGCTTTACTGACGACCACTTAAATATATCAATATATTACAGTCAGCTTCATTGAATTTCTCTGTTTTATTGAGTCTAAAATCAGATTTATTAAATTTGGGTGGACGTCCTCTTTAATATCAATGTAAGACGATGCGTCACATTTGCAGGAAGTGACTGATGATGTCATCATGGACACATTTGTATTGTGTATTAGAATTCCCTAACTTTCACTCATGCTCTTCTCTTTCTTTCTCACACACTCCCTTTCAAACACACACACACACACACACACACACACACACACACACACACACACACACACACACACTGAGTTATGTGGGGGTGGGGTGGTGGTTATTTTGGACTATGGGCAGGGTTAAGAGGAGGAGATATTTTGGAGAGTATGGTTGCATAACCACACACACACACACACACACACACACAGACACACACACACACACACACACACACACACACACACACTCAGCTCCCATCAATGCGGCACCCCACCCACTATGACCTTATGCTTGCTTACGTGGAAAAAATGCATATACGCACCCCTATGAGTGCTGCTATCTGTGTGTGTGTGTGTGTGTTTGTGTGTGTGTGTGTGTGTGTGTGTGTGTTTACTCTGGCAGATACATGCGTGTGAATACAGCATAAACATGTCTGCACCCGACACCTGTCTAATCACAACACAACATGCAACACAAGATGGCCAGCAACAGTAGCTTATTATACACACACACACACACACACACTTAAATACACACCCAAATACACACACACACACACACACACACACACACACACACAGATCCGACTGATCAATGGCAGTAGAGTCAATCGTTCCGATGAGAGGCCCTCACTGCATCGACTGCTTCCTGTCGTCTAATCAATTGGGCTGTAACCACAGCCTACGTCCCCCCCCCCCCACACACACACTCACACACACACACACATTCATTTATAACAGCCCTGTTTCCCATAGCAACCAGCCTGACTTACACAGGCCCACTTTAAACTGTAAACTGTATCAGTGTGCAGCTCTCAGCCTCACTTTGATCATCACACACTCTGTAAATCAGAACACTGCAGCGTCCGGCTTCATCACACACACACACACACACACACACACACACACACACACACACACACACACAAAAATGAAGAGAGAACTTCAGTTTTTGAATCAGTTTCTCTGATTTTGCTATTTATAGGTTTATGTTTGAGTAAAAGGAACATAATGTTTTAAGAGTTCAGAAATCAATATTTGGTGGAATAACCCTGGTTTTTAATCACAGTTTTCTCCTCCACCAGTCTTACACACTGCTTTTGGATAACTTTATGCTGCTTTACTCCTGGTACAAAAATTCAAGCAGTTCAGTTTGGTGGTTTGATGGTTTGTGATCATCCATCTTCCTCTTGATTTTATTCCAGAGGTTTTCAATTTGGTAAAATCAAAGAAACTCAGCATTTTTAAGTGCTCTCTCATTTTTCCCCCAGAGCTGTATATCCTCAAAAACATCTGGAATAAAAGCTATGTGACTGAAATGCTGTTCTTTTTTCAGGCTATTATTAACAGTACAATCACCCCCAACATGACGTTCACCAAGACCTCGCAGAAGTTCGGCCAGTGGGCAGACAGCCGGGCGAACACTGTGTACGGCCTCGGCTTCTCCTCCGAGAGTCAACTCAGCAAAGTGAGTCAATCAGACTGATCTGCAGTCAGTTCTGCAGGGTTTTATAACAGTTCTTATTAGTGCTGTGCGATAGGATGATAAATATCGTGGGGACGATTTGGTGAAAAGTGTCTATCGCTGACAGTCACGCTGTCTACTGCTCTCTGGTCCAATAAAGGTAATTTAAAAACCAGGACATTTCCTCACTTTTTGAAAAAAACCCGGGACGCCCAGGACAGGACGTGAAATACAGACATGTCCCGGGAAATACGGACGTTTGGTCACCCTATAATATAATATAATAAATTCACAATCATACAGCTGTTTTCACACTTGCACTTTTTTAATCCGGATAACAAAAATTTCGGTTCATTTAGTCGTTTAGTGGTATAAATGCAGTAATAGCACTTTTTAATTAATACTAAATATCAATAATATCAATAATAATACCACAGCAACCCCAAACACAATTATTATTGCTGTGGAAATAAACAGTGGCTTTACTTAAGAGGGCAAAAATGTTCTTAACTTTGAAGTTGGAGGTTAATCTAAAATAATTTTACAATTTTTCGTTTATTTTCTAAGTATTTTACAGCATTTCTATTGGTCAATTCATTCATTTATATATACTTTTGTACTTATTCTTGTACAGAGCAGCTACACGATTCAAACAGTGGAAAATAAAATAAATAAAATAAATAAAAATGTTAAAAATAAAGATAATCAAATCTAAATAAATCCAAACCAAGGTGAAACTCCACTCCACAACTTCACAAGTGTTTCAGACCAGAGTAAAGCTACTATAGATGTGAAAACACTGTTATTTTCACTAATCACTCTGTGATTTCTTTATTCCACAGTTTGCAGAAAAGTTTGCAGAGTTTAAAGAAGCGGCGCGGTTAGCGAAAGAGAAATCTCAGGAGAAGATGGAGCTGACCAGCACACCTTCACAGGTAAAACCACAGACAGCAGCCTGTTAAAACCCATTACAGCACCTGTCAAACACCTGAAACACACTGTTTAATCTTACTGTACTTTATTACTGTGAAAACACCTCTAACATCATCCTGCAATCCTTCCAAGCGCAAACAGGCTTTGGCTTCTTCAAAGGTAAGAAAGCCTCGACAAAACGTACCAAACACCCTGTAATCCCTGCAGACCCCCCCCCCCCCCCCCCCCCCCGAAACATTTATACCAGACCCACTACCTCCATCAGCCCACTCAGAACATCCTCCAGACCTGCTCCGGGTTCCTCCACACAGCATCCACCCAAACCAACCATTTCTACCAACCAAACCAGAGGAAACTCCCACTAAACCCCCATCCCAACCCAGCATCGATAGATTAACCCCTACCAGCCATCCAGTGTGATTTATATACTCCACTAGTGAACATCTATACTTAACCCTGTCTCCAGTTCACCATCACACCTGATTAATTAACCATTTAAAAGCATTTTAAGTTCTCAGACAGGGTTAAGTCTTTTATTGGACTAAACAGCGTTTAGAATGGAGAATTTACATTAAAAGAAAGTTTATTGTACAAATAGGTTTAATTTCAGTCCGGAAAACCAAACTAACCAAACCAAAGATTTAATTTATAGTAATTAAATTGATAATTTTCTTCTTTTGTAGATTAAAACATAATTAAAAGCTTGAGCTGTAGAACTAAATTGTAGTGTGCAATTAATGTGAATTCATTTATAAAAATATATATATTCCATATTATTCCAAAGTAAACGAGAGAAAGGAGTGGGGCGAGGGTGTATATATACTGGTGTGAACAGGTGAAATTAATATTCTGGTGATTGGCTCCCTGGTAGTGTTGTCTACTGTGTCACGTGATTGTGTGTAAGAGTGCTCTCAGCACCAGGTGTGACAAACTTTTTATAAGAATATCGAGATTTTTTTTATTATACAATTTTTATAATAAAGACCCCCAGGTCATTCACTAACAATAAAAAAAAAAAAAATCCTGGTCAATTTTTATACAGTGAACCTTTTTTCATGCTAATCCTTCACTATGAGACACATCGTAACAGGTAATTATATGTGGTTCTATCATATAAGGAATGACATTATTTTTTTTATTTATTAAAAAGGGTCTTTCTGATAAAATATCTATAAAGGTTTGAGCTATAAGATATATAAATAAATACGTAGAAATATAAGTAACATTAATATGAAAAATCTTTACAACACATCTATATTTTAAAATGAATAATTATCTCTAACAATCTATCTCTATATAACTATAGTATATATCTAACAATGTCCCCTAATCCAATTTAAGCACAAGCAGGACTTGGCTGTGGCTGTTAAAAAGGTAAGTTTCACAGGGTGACATTTTACTGAAAATCATTTCTAAAAGTTTCCTTTCATCCAGTAAAAGAGCAGACCCCCCCGACTCAAACCTCCCTCACAGTGGAAGCCAGTGGACGATGTTTTATGCAATCATGTTTTATGTGTGTGTTTTCTACAGGTTTAGGGTTAAGATTAGGATTAGGATTATACATTATTCCAATTTTACGTTTGATTATTATTTTTTTTTTTTTTTACAAATTTTAGCAATAATGGGAAGCTATATTAAAAAGAATAAATAATAAAAAATAAACTAGAGTACTGTCCCCATACGAGAAAATTATATAAATTATAAAAAAAATTATTATAAATTTAAATATTTTGACTTATTAGGTCCTACCTATTCCAAATAGCTAGGAAAAAAAAATAAGATTAGAAATAATTTCTCTATTTTTTTAGCCTTTGACATTTTTGGTTCAGTTTTTAATTTGATGAGAAAAAGTGTAATGGATTTTGTCATAGTTCTTCTTTACAAATATTACTTTTTATATAGTTCTTGACACTTTTTTGTTATAAAAAAAAAGGTTGTAAACAATATTTATTTTTAATCATAGTTTTTGTTAACGACATAAACACTGACCTAGTGACTGCCTCCAAGAGGATACTTTGCAAAATACACTTTTTATTTATTTATTATATATATATATATATATATATATATATATATTAAAATATATATTTTTTTCTATAGTAGAATGAGTAATAGCGTTAAAGCCTTAACGCACACTATTAAATTGGAGCTAATTGAGCTAAATTGCTGATAAAGCACAGTTTTATCTTATATATTAGCCAGATAATATACTGCTATAAACAAACACTGTCTCTGCTGCTGCTCCATGCTGTTTACACAACCTAAGGGCGTGGCATGTGCTGCGTTCACTGCTCACTGCATGTTAGAAGTTTTACAAAGAGCTTATCTAATATAAATAAAATAGATACAAATTAATACAATATTTTATTTATTTTATAACCATGGAAAATCCACTACCTAAAACACAAATATAGAAACGTAACAGGAATATTACAGGTAGCCCAGTGATAATACAGCACATTCACACTGTAATATCCTGAACACTGACCAGGGGCTGTTAGTACATTATGCTTCACCTTCACACACACGCACACACACACACACACACCCCTCATTAATCCTCATGCATTATAAGGGCCAGCGGACCATTTGTGTTATTAATTCTGAATCATTTTCAGGCCGTTTCAGTGGCCGAGCCCGTCGCTCACCTCCCTCCCGGCCAATCAGAGTCAGAGCCTCACATAACCTCATACTCGCCTCGACAGCCCTCCAATCATATCGCTAATCCCAGTCACTTCAAATCATCAAATGTGCAAATGTACCGGTGAGATGGATTAGGCAGTGCTGTGATGGGCCTCAGCACTATAACTATACTCCAGTCAGCCACAACATTATGACCACCTCACTGTTTCTACACTCAGTGTGCAGTTTATCCATTTATCCGACTATATATTTCACTCTGTAGTTCTATTATAAGTTTAGACTGTAGTTCTGTATCTGTTTCACTATATACTTTATTATTCTCCTCCTTATTTTTTTGGAGCTAATGTAATCTAATGGACAATGAGTGTAGAAACAATGAGTTGGTCATGATGTTATGGCTGATCGGTGTAAACTGATGACCTCATTCTTTATATTCTGACAGGAATCGGCCACGGGTGACCTGCAGTCACCTTTGACCCCTGAGAGCATCAACGGGACGGATGACGAGCGACTGACGGCTGAAACCTCTCAGAACTCAGAACCGCGAGCAGAACCCAACGCCGTGCCCTTCCCTCACAGGTAAACATGATATATTTGAGTATATGAGGTCACATGATACTTACAATATATGGGCAAAAGTGTTGGGACACCTGATTATTCATTGTTTCTTCTGAAATCAGGGGTATTAAAAAGCCATTACTGTGTTTTATCAAGTCCAAAGTCACTTCATGCTACTTTTATAGAAATGCAGATTTCATTTTCCAGCAGGATTTGGCACACTGCCCACACTGCTAAAAGTACCAATTGGTCTTATGTAATATTTTAATCCTCTGAAATACGGATTATTGGATTTTTATTGGCTGTAAGCCATAATTACCAACAATAAATAAAATAAATACTTTTCACATTTTCACATTTTGAACTGAATTAATGAAATAAAGTAACTTTTCAAAGATATGCTAGTTACAGATTATGAAAATATTACTCCTATTATTCAAATTAATTTGGGGTATAAGGTGTTGATCAGACACAGCAGTGCTGCTGGTGTTCTTAAACCCTGCTATCAATGAATCAATCAACCAGATCTGAGCTTTTACTGAGTATAAAAGGAATTAAAAACATTAGATAAGAAATAAAAAATAGTAACAAATAAAAATAATTATAAGTAAAAGAAATACACACTTAAAATAACTACATTTAATATAGATTAATAAAATATATAGCAGGTAAAAATAGGAAAAACAGTTACAGCTTATGAAAATATTACTCATATTAATCAAATTAATGTAAACTACAATTTAATTTGATTTAATAGTGATTTTAACAGCTTAAAAAAAAATCAGCACAGTTTCAGGCAGGCCGGTCTGTGTGTGTCAGTTCATACTATCATACATTATTTACCTGCTCCCTGCGTCCCTGGACAACGCTAAAGCATTAAATTAAAACACTGTGTTAGACTGACATTAAATATGGATGAAAATGTGCTTAAATCGTTTTGCATGAAATGCTCTCAGCACCAGAAAGACATTCTGTTCATTCATTTTAGTTTTTTTCCAGAGCAAAGATGAATTTAAAACTGTTTGCATAAATATCTGGCATTTAATACGGCTGTTATTGTCACGTGCAAAGGATTGGGCACCAAATTAAAATGTGTTACTGTAAATAGTTAAATGAGGAGAAGATGATTCAGTAATCTACAAAAGACATTCCTCAAAAAGGCTGTAGTTACCAAGAGTATCTTAAAGTTTGTTACCTAAAAAGTATCTAAATATTAACCCAAGAGTGCGTAAAAATAACATAAATTGCCTTAAAAGTCCCCTAAAGTTAGTAACTTTAAAAATACCTCAAGGTTATCTCAAGAGTTCCATAAAATTAAAGCTAATGTTACCTTGCAAGTACCAGAAAATGTGCCTTAAAAGTACATTAAATTAAAATTACTCTTAAAAATACCTTAAGGTTCAAATGAGAAATCCTCAAAATGAAAGTTTCCTCAAGAGTATCTTTAAATTAAGTTCCCAATTAAAATACTATAAATTCTAGAAGTAAAATCAATGATGTGTATTTTTTCTGTTATCAGTACCTGTAACAATAATACCATCAAATCCTCAAAGCTATTTCTTATCTCATATCAGACTATAAAGAAGAGTATATGCTGTTTATCCCTTTTATTTCCTCTTTAGAAGCAACATTTGGACATGCAGCTCTGTAAAAAATAAAGAGAGCACTTCAGTTTCTGAATCAGTTTCTCTGATTTTGCTATTTATAGGTTTATGTTTGAGTAAAATGAACATTGTTGTTTTATTCTATAAACTACAGACAACATTTCTCCCAAATTACAAATAAAAATATTCTCATTTAGAGCATTTATTTACAGAAAATGATGAGAAATGGCTGAAATAACAAAAAAGATGCAGAGCTTTCAGACCTCAAATAATACAAAGAAAACAAGTTCATATTCATAAAGTTTTAAGAGTTCAGAAATAATCAATATTTGGTGGAATAATCCTGGTCTTGTTTTTAATCACGGTTTTTTTCATGCATCTTGGCATCATGTTCTCCTCCACCAGTCTTACACACTGCTTTTGGATAACTTTATGCTGCTTTACTCCTGGTGCAAAAATTCAAGCAGTTCAGTTTGGTGGTTTGATGGTTTGTGATCATCCATCTTCCTCTTGATTTTATTCCAGAGGTTTTAAATTTGGTAAAATCAAAGAAACTCATCATTTTTAAGAGCTGTATAAAGCGATGTCCAGACGTTATGGTTAGTAGTAGTAGGAGCTGTTGTAATGTTCAGATTATGAAAGAGTGTATAATAAATATTGCAGGTCTCTTTTATGCATTCCATTTTGGCTGTGTAGAGAGTCGTCTGATTACAGCACAGCAGCTTTCATATTTTCTTTAATAATTCAGAAAGAACTCCATGGCAACAGCATATGATTGAATTGCCCGCTCTGCCAGTTTCGTTGGCGGCGGGTTATTGGAAAGCTTTGCAGGAAAGAAGCTGATTTTTTTTTTTTCGCAGCCTCACACATGCCGAGCTGTGTGTGATCACTGTGATTGCAGTGTGATTGTTCTTTTAAACCCTGAACACCTCCGTCTCATCACTACAGCACGTCACTGTCAGCAGTACACACACACTTTCACACCCAGCTTCACTCTCAGGATCACAACACGGCAACAAAACAGAGCAAACTATCACATATATATAAACCTGAATAGAAATGTTTCATTCATTTTAAAATATGCCTAGCTGTGTCTCTAGTATGAATGAAGGCCATGTGAGCTGTTTTAATGAAACAAAGTGCTCTGGTGATCCGGTATAACACTGCTTTAGTCTGGTGGAGGAGTGGATTAGGGAGAAACGATAGGATTTTGGCTCTTGCTCATGAATATTCATACATGCAAACATATCTGATTGCCTCTGATTGGATATTTGGCAGTTAGAAACATTTTAAAATAAAGACATTTTTACACTAATAACAGTCTTTGCAATGTCATATGTTACTTTACAACATGTGTAATAATGCCCTGCTAAGTGCAGTTCATCCACTGACCTAGAGTCTCTTAGAGTCTCTGTAAAAAAATGCCAAATCCACCGGAGATCCTATTTAAAGCTATAGTTACTTACACACAGAGGTAAGTGGAGGTGGGTAGTCTAGGTTCAGAAAGTAAAAAAATCCACCCGTTCTAAAAATACACCTTACCCATCTCAGACCTATTGTTTTCACAAAGAAAACAAAAAGAAAAAGTGGATTTTAGCAGAAGAACACCTTAAAGTGTGCACGATATGAACAAATAATTCGTAATAATGCTGTTAAGTATCCCTATATGTATTTTTCAAGGTATTAAAATGAGCAAAAATCTAAGTAATTAAGAAATCAAGATCATTTTATATAATTGCTGTGAATATTTGATTGCATTTCTCACTCGAAAGAGCATTAGTAAAGTTAGGATGTTGGATGATGACCATTCAGCTCCACTTTATCTATGCATTTTTATTATTGCTTAAATTAAATAGACTGAATGTATTTTATCTTGATTTTCCCAAAGAAAATCACTTATTGGATTCTTCAACTAAATAAACTCGGTTGCCAAATAAATTTGGTTGCTCACTAACTACTCCTGGCATTATATAATATATTATGGTGCCAATTAGTAAATGGAATGGAAATGGAAGTATCTCATAATTATGATACAGAACGTCATAAAAGAATTACGTCATCATTTTGACATATCTCATAGTTATAAAATAAACATCAATTTATTTATTATATACTTGTATTAATATTACTTTTATATTCACATCAGTATGCTTCCATAACTTTTCAACCCCACACCTTTGTCCTGATCGATCGTTTTGATTGATTATCTTTATTATCTCTGTGTTTCTTCTCTCCTCAAGCAGTTCGACGAGTATCAGTAAGCACTGGGAGGCAGAACTGGCCGCGCTGAAGGGAAACAACGCTAAGCTCACAGCGGCGCTGCTGGAGTCCACGGCTAACGTCAAGCAGTGGAAGCAGCAGCTGGCGGCCTATCAGGACGAAGCAGAGCGGCTCCACAAACGGGTGAGAAATGAGAGCAGAGGACGCCGGACCCTCGGCTGAGTGGAGATTTAATGATTTAATAATTAATGATTTAATAAGCTCTGATTAATCTTTGATTGCTTGTAAAAGCAGAACTTGGTGGGAGGCTGTGATGATCTCAGGATCAGGGGAAATCAGGACCTGGACTTTTCCCCCTGCAGATTTTTCCCAGTTCTCTCTAAATTTAGTTTAGTGTGAAGTCATATGTGTTTCATTACTTATGCTGCCTTTAAGTCGTGTCAGAAATATCGTATTTACGAGATGAGAGCACATGAACGCCACCACAAACTCAAAAATGTACCAGTAGAGAAACTCAACGGTAATTTAAAAGGGTAAAAACTTGCTTATTAGCATTAGTTTTTTAATAGTTAAGGAATAGCAATAAAGCTAATTAGAAGGACCCTAAAAGTGTTGCTTCGTGCACATATATTGATTTTATGCGTGGATATTTTTAAACAGTTTATTTAACAATTCCCTTGGAGTAAACCTACTGTTTTTTTTTATGATAATGGACCAAGAGTATAAACAAAAGGATTTTCCCAATGTGCTCCGGAAAAAAAAAAAGTGCTACGGTTATGAATATTCACACATGCAAACATATCGCCTCTGATTGGCTGAAAAGCGCTGCGACACCAGGAGGCACGGACAAGACGGACAAAAGCTAGGCTAGAAACGTTTTAAAATAAAGATATTTTTACACTAATAACAGTCTTTGCAATGTTGCTTATGTTACTTTACAACATGTGTAATAATGCCCTGCTAATTGCAGTTCAGACACTGACCTAGAGCCTCTTAGAGTCTCTGTAAAACAGCAAATCCACCGGAGATCCTATTTAAACAAAACAAAACAAAAGGATTTTCCTAATGGCGTCCATTTCCACCCGACCAAAAAAGACTCAAGCGCATTTCAAGTCATAATTAAGACCTCCAACCTTGTAAGTAGGAATTTCTGAGGAGCATTACTTACTCCCAATACCATTTCATCTGTGACCCTATCACCTAGCCCTACCCCTCTGTTTTCTTGTTGGGATAGAGCTGATTGCCTTGCCGTGTGTGTGTGTTTATGTGTTTATGTGTGTGTGTGTTGCAGGTGACGGAGCTGGAGTGTGTAAGTGGGCAGACAACCGGAATTAAAACCCAGAAAACGGAACTCAACCAGACGATAGAGGAGCTGGAAGCAGCGCTGAAGGCAAAGGAAGAGGTGCGATCACTTCTGTTATTTTCCTCGATCGTATCCATATTATAGCGTTACTCGGGGAACCAAGTGGTCCAGTGGTCTAAAGTGCGGCCACTATGATTGCTCTAATAAGAAAAAATCGCTGTTTCGAATCCCAGTCATGCAGCTTGCCATCAGCTGCCGGAGTCCTGAGAGAGCACAATTGTACTTACTCTCTCTGGGTGGGTACAGTACAGTAGGTGGTGTCTTTCTTTCCCCTCATCACTCCAGGGGTGATGTGGATCAGCACAAGGCTGCATCTGTGAGCTGTTGTATGACAGTTAGGGAGTCTGGCTTCACGTGTTTCGCTAGTGTTCACCATCCTAGTGTGGGAGGAGATTAATCTCCCTATTAGTACATTTGATGTTTTCTGAAATTTTGAGGCTTGAACAGAATACATCACTATTCTCAAACTGTAGAACTAGTATTTTTATTTAGTCAAGACAGGACATAAAGTCGAATTAAAAGAAAGAGGAAGACCAGGACATGACTGGGTCAAAGTTAAGACTAAGACCTAAAAAGTGATGAATTGAATTAATTGTAATTGATTCTCTTTATTTAATGTATTTTCTACATTGTAGATTATTATTAAAGACATAAAATAATTAAGAAACATGTAGAATTATGTAGTAAATAGTAAAAAAAAGTGTTATTCCTCCACATTAATCTCCTGATCTAATCCTGATGAACCGAGATGGTGATTTTAAGTGATTTGGGAAAAGCAGCAGCTATTGTTCAGCACCTCCAGAAACTCCTTCCGGCAAGATGCTGAGAAAACTATTCTAGTTGACTGTAGCCGAGACAAGACCAGTTCCAAATGAGTTTGAGACTGAGACGAGACTGAGACGACTCGTTTATGAGGTCCTGAGTCTGGCCTCGAACACGAGTTCAGTACTTCAGTGTTCTTTAAATACTGGCAATGTTTACAGTATACTCAGAACAGCCTGTTGTTTATGGTCTTATTATAACAGGAGTTGGAGCAACTAAAAGCAGAAGTGGAAAACGCTCACCAGCTGCAATCACAGAAAGATACCGTCACACAGAAGCTGCAGGTAAACACTCTGTCCAGAAATCAATATTTGGGATATTTGGAATAATCCTGTTTTTTAATCACAGGTTTTTTGTGCATCTTGGCATCATGTTCTCCTCCACCAGTCTTACACACTGCTTTTGGATAACTTTATACTGCTTTACTCCTGGTGCAAAAATATTCAAGCAGTTCAGTTTGGTGGTTTGATGGTTTGTGATCATCCATCTTCCTCTTGATTATATTCCAGAGGTTTTTAATTTGATAAAATCGAAGAAACTCATCATTTTTAAATGGTCTATATATATGTATATATATATATATATATATATAATCAGCAGGTGTCTCAACACTTTTGTCCATGTAGTGTATCATTGTATTTATTGATTATGGATTATGGAATATGTTTCAGCGTGTGTTTCTTTGTTAAAGGAAACGGAGACGCGGAACGCGGAGCTGGAGGCTCAGCTGGTGGAGCTGGAGCAGCGTCTGGAGAGCAGTCAGGTGGAGCAGGAGGCGTTCAGGAAGAGCCTGCGCTCGCTGCTCCAGCTGCTCGACGGCAAGATCTTCGAACTGACGGAGCTCCGGGACAGCCTGGCCAAACTCATCGAGGGTGGGGGCAGCTAGAGCCCGCGGCTCCACTGCGCCCCCTGGTGGAGAAAACGTACCTTAAATAAACACAAACACATGCATTCACATCATATACACACTGGCTACGTTCACACTGCAGGTAAAAACGGTCTAAATCTGTTCAGTTTTCTCACTAGAAACGTTGCGACAAGAGCCTTTTAATTACAGCTCTCCACTTCAGTTTCTGTTTGAGTAAAATGAACATTGTTGTTTTATTCTATAAACTACAGACAACATTTCTCCCAAATTACAAATAAAAATATTCTCATTTAGAGCATTTATTTACAGAAAATGAGAAATAACTGAAATAACAAAAAAGATGCAGAGCTTTCAGACCTCAAATAATGCAAAGAAAACAAGTTCATATTCATAAAGTTTTAAGAGTTCAGAAATAATCAATATTTGGTGGAATAATCCTGTTTTTTAATCACAGGTTTAATTTTAATGTATCTTGGCATCATGTTCTCCTCCACCAGTCTTACACACTGCTTTTGGATAACTTTATGCTGCTTTACTCCTGGTGCAAAAATTCAAGCAGTTCAGTTTGGTGGTTTGATGGTTTGTGATCATCCATCTTCCTCTTGATTATATTCCAGAGGTTTTTAATTTGGTAAAATCAAAGATAAAGAAAAATCTTGTTTGTGTCACATATGATGAAAAAGTTTGGATTTTGGCCACTTTTACCTGTGTAAGTGTGAACACAGCCAAACACACCTTTACAATCTCGCCAGCACAGTGTACAGGGGCACGATACACACCTTCACACACACACACACACACACACGCATGCTAACAGACAGACAGATGGTCAGAGACAGCTGCTGTTGCTATTGGCCATGTTTAAAACACACACACACACACACACACACACACTCAAACATGTTCACGCTCACAGGTGCACTTTCACTAACAGGTGCCTGCACATACAGTACTGTACACAAGCTTTAGGCACTTTAACCATCACTAAATTATTTTAATTTAATCTCAATTATACATTTAAATTAGATAAAACATTAGGAAAACATAAATACAGTAAAAAAAAAATTCATGCTAAACTAAAAAGTCATCATTATGCACTTTTTTATTTATCAACCCAGGTCCAGATATGATGAGAAGTATTATAAATACTCTATAAATAATACTAATACTTCATTAGGAGAGTTTTCTAGATGTTTTAACAAACTCAGTGACATTAAACCACCACTTTTAACATAAATATTAATTGTATTCACCCTGTATTGCTGACATCACTTATAACCTTTCTGTTTTTCATAGTAAGAAGAGACCATTAATATGAATGATGTATTGAAATTTTGTTTAATTTGTTTTATTTAGGGTTTTTAGTATAGATATTTAGTATAGATGCTGTGGAAAATCTGTTAGTTATTCTTTCTATTTTGTTTTTAGATTTTTCTTTAACATTAAAAATAAAAATTATACAGAAAAGAAGTGATTTCTCCCAAATTAATTTAACCTTTTAGAAAAAAAAATTATTACAGTTTATGTTTTTCTAAATCATAGAGGCGCATTTAGTGGCATCAGGAACGCCGCAGATACCTCAGGTTGTTCAAATTTGTGGCTAAGCTAAGTTGATCCATAACACAAGCTAAACAATTAGGCAAGACATTGTTAGCGTAGCCTATAGCCTACATATACGTTATGTAGCTTCTAATATTCCCAATAAAATGCCCCTCCCATCTCAGTCATTCATGCTGATAATTTCTTATCGGATGTGAACTAGATGCTCTATAGTAAAAATGTGAAATTTTAAAACGAATGATAAGACTAATGATAACATAATGATAACGATACTAGCTCCTGTCCTATCACGTGTGGTGTGTGGTGTCGGTGTAATATAAGTATTTTGCTAAATAAAATATAATCAGACACTCACTTCCCAGATAAAAGAAGCCTAAAAGGTGCCTAAAACTTATGCACAGTACTGTATACAGAAAGGTTTACAGAATAACACAGCCACGCTACATGATATTGGCCTAGCTGGATCTCAATCTGCCTTTTTTCAGTTTCTCATTTTTACAGTCATGAAATGTTGCAGATTGTTTTGCTCCATCTGTTATTATTATTTTTTTATATCTGGGATGCATTCCATATGGAGAGGACTGTCATAGAGTAGTATTCTTCCATTTCTGAGCTGAATAGAAGATAAATAAGGAAAAAAATAAAGAAAAAACATTTTTCATGGACTGTTTCAGCATCCAGGCTCACGCTGGAGACTGTGCCGTGTGAATCTATGTGTGAATACCCTGCTCAATCAGGTCTTCTATAACTTTAAAGATGTATATTATTATTATAATAATTCTTTCTGCCCTTGAAACAGTTATTTTGTGGGATAAAACTCAAGGATATTGACTTGTGTCGGGCTGATGGGCTTTGAAGTTCAGGCTGCTTCCATCTACCACAACTGCTGTTGGATTTTTCTTGGGAAAACACCAATCTGGGGACCCTGACTATGGATGCCATTCTGTTCTCCCCAACCCAAACACACACACACACACACGCCTGCCCACTAATCTTTGGCTCAGTGTCTTTTCTACAAAGCTGCCGTCCTTTGCAAGAAACTTTATTTTGGGGTCCCCATTCGTTCCGGTCCCCACTTTGTCAAGCAGCGGACCTGCAAAGTGGGGACCTTGTGTTTATGACGATGCCACACCTGTGGGGAAACCATCCTTCCACTATCTGAGCAATACAAACCAAGACAAATAAGGAAAAAACACAAAAGGAAGGGACTGAAGAAGGAAAAGCAAGCAAGCATCTCACTATCAGGTATTTCACTTCCCCCTCTTCATCGAAAGAGGGATGTGATGATGTGCACGAACACACAAAGACAGAAAACACACTCACACACACACTTAAAACTGCGGGGACAGTGCGAGTTTGCAGTGACTATGAATATGCCGTCTTTGTTTCTACACATTTTTCTAACACATATATATATATATAAATATATAAATATTACAGATTTATAGTGCACTTGTGAAAATGGAGAAACTTCTGAGTGAATTTTATGATTTATTACGTTTTTGATTTATTTTTCTTTCTTTGAGGTGCAAAGATTGACTTTATGATACTGTATGATTTTTGGTTATTTATTGTAAAACTATGATCTCTTCACAAATGTTGCATTAATGAATTATTATTATTTTTAGTTTGTGAGAGTTTGTTTCGTTTTTTTTATGTTCACCTCGGAAAACATGCTTTATTTTCTTTTATATTGTGTGGTAAAATGATATTATGGCTGTTTTTTATGTGAAAAGAAACTGGCAATATTTTTAAACTGTTTAAAAACTATTTCAAAGAGAAATGGTAATACGCCGCTTACTTGTTTAAAGCAGGTGTAACTTTTCAGAGAGACTTCTCTTTTTGATTATTTATTTTTATTTTTATTTTGTTTTTGTTGTTTTCTTTGCCAAATATGTTTTCCTGTACAGATGAACTTGCTCAAGTTGCCTTTGGTACAAAAAAAATGCATCAACGGTAGCTAAGGTACTTTTGTGGGGTTTACTATTGCCAAAAATCTGTGATCACATATAATGAGAAATTTACAGTATGTGTATACCTGAAGAACACTCTTTAAAGGGCTTGTTGTTGGTTCTAGTACTTTCTGAGAGGTAGGTGGTTTGGTTTTATCATGTTAAACTATGAGCCGTTATACTATACTTTGAAAAAGGGGGTTTGGTTTGAGTAATAATTTTAAATGTTGATTAAACCACATGCTTAAACACAATTGTAATTGAGTAATTTATAGTAAAATAAAAGAAAAAAATACAGCTGGTCTACTATTGATTATAATTTGTGTACTACAGGAGGTTCAGATGTTTACTGTGTGATTTACAGTGATATATATATATAAATATATATATATATATATATATATATATATATATATATATATATATATATATATATACACATGCATATATATATACGTATACATATGTATATATATACACTTAATCACATCATTTTTTTTTGCACGTTTTCTTATTGTAAAATAATGTATAGTTGAGTTAAGATCAGATATCAAAAGTCTGCTTTAACTCTTGCAAACAAAAAGGCAGCAAGACAACTCGATTCTTATCTTTTATTTATTTATTTAAAGGGGGAAAATGCACTTTGAAATGACCAAACAATTATTAGGAATACAATGGCTGGAAAAGCAGCATAAATGCGCAAAAAAAAAAAGAATTAAAAATCATTTTACATTTATGGTATTGCTATACATTTTTAAATATTAAGTATTACTCAATAAATACATGTACTTTAATCAATCATGCAACTAATGTCAGGTTTCTTCTGTTTCATTACATTATAATACACATGAAAAATATCCATTTTTCAGTTTCTATTATAATATTGCACATTTCTAGTGACGGGCTAATTCTGAATCCGGGCCGGTCACGTATACATAATTCTTAATGTTTTATATCCTAAAGGGCGACGGGTTGGAATTGTAGTGTCGGTTGCATTACGAGTAAAAGTGACAGATTGGAGACGGATTTGGGATTAAAAAGACAGACGATAGCGATGCATAGAATGTATAGAATGTTTACACTAAGAATAACATGAATAAAAGAAATGGAAAATGTTATTAAATCATAAAAAAATGCTAAATACAGTACAAATGATGGAAACGTGTTCAGATAAAAGCGCAGCCTGGAGGAGTGCTGGTTCATCCATTCACTCCCTGCAGCTGCAAAGCCATCTAGAATAAAACCGCGCCCCCTTGAGCTCATCCAAATCCACCAGGAAGATTCAAGTCTTCAAATCAACACGATTCTTACAGTAGAACCGACTACAGTTTGGGCTGAAAGGCAAAGACTGACCTCAGATCAGCTCAGCGGGGACTGAACCTGGGGACTGGTTCCTTCAACACCGTACAGACAGTACTGATGTTCCACAGGTGCTGCAGTGCACTGTGGGAAGGCCTGTCACAATAACTTAGGCCTGCAACAATAATATGCTAATTTTTAATAGTTTTTGTTTGGGCGATATATTGTCCCAAATATACAGGTGCATCTAAAAAAAAAAAAATATATATATATATATATATATATATATATATATATATATATATATATTATAATTTAAGTATATAATAATAAAAGTTACTTTATTTTAGTAATTCAGTTGAAAATGTGAAACTTTAATAAATATTATATATTTATGATGTATTACACATAGAAAGTGATATATTTTAAGCGTTTATTTTTTTATTTTGATTAATGATAATGGATTACAGCCAATTAAAACAAAATAATCAGTGTATCAGAAAATTAGAATATTATATAAGACCAATTGGTACTTTTGGCAGTGTGCCAAGACCTGCTGGAAAATGAAATCTGCATCTCCAAAAAGTACTAATTGGTCTTAATATTAATAATGATCTAATTTTTTGAGATACTAACTTTTGGGTTTTCATTGGCTGTACGCCAAAATAATAAACAATAAAAGAACAAAACACAAAACATAAAATAAAATATAATTTTCACATTTTGAACTGAATTACTGAAATGAAGTAACTTTTTCAATGATATTCTAATAATATTTTTTTGAGATGCACTAGTAATTGCGATAAACAAACAATATTATCGTCATTTAAAGACCATTTTACTTAATATAAATATATTAAAATGATAATATTATAGCATAATAATGCAAATACACCCTTTTAAAGAGCAGTGAGCTTTTGAATATAAGAAATATACAGACTTAGGAATATAAACGGAATATAAACATATACTTTAAATATACTAAATAAAAAATAAAAAGTGGCGTACTAGCTCTCCTTCCTAAGGAAAAATATAACGGACAGTAGCGAGGTCCAGTTATTGTGACAGGCCTAACTGTGGGTAAACATATTCACACACACACACAGCTGTGCATCACGATCCTATTCCTATAGTGGAGCTTAATACTAACCTCTCAGAGCAGCCCCGCCCCCAGCCGGGGGGCGGAGCCACGGACGACAGCTTGTGCAAGGTAAGCGTGGAACAGTGCGGTTGCTAGCTAATCGCTAGTGACGTACAGTATCAGAGGCATCGTCAGCGAGACGCTGTACCACAGTTCACTTTATCAGAATAGTGAACGGGAGCACCAGGAGATGCTGCAGACGGGAGTTCACCACGCTGTAGTGAACTCTCTCTCACACTGACCTTCTCCAACCATCTGCCAAAACATTAACACCACTCACCACTCATCTTCATAACATCTCATCAGCTCCAATAAACACACAGTAGCAGCACTTTGTATTCTATAATAATGACTTACTGAATTACTGACTGAATGCAATTGTTAAAAATACGAAAATAGGATAATCAAGATATTTACACAAACAGCTCTGTAAAATACAAATAAGAGCGCACTAAAAAAAACTCTGGAATATAATCAAGAGGAAGATGGAAGATCACAAACCATCAAACCACCAAACTGAACTGCTTGAATTTTTGCACCAGGAATAAAGCAGCATAAAGTTATCCAAAAGCAGTGTGTAAGACTGGTGGAGGAGAACATGATGCCAAGATGCATAAAAACAAAAACTGAGATTAAAAACCATTTGGGTTATTCCACCAAATAAACTCTTAAAACTTTATGAATATGAACTTGTTTTCTTTGCATTATTTGAGGTCTGAAAGCTCTGCATCTTTTTTTTATTTCAGCCATTTCTCATTTTCTGCTAGAAATAAATGCTCTTAATGCGAATATATTTATTTGTAATTTGGGAGAAATGTTGTCTGTAGTTTATAGAATAAAACAACAATGTTCATTTTACTCAAACATAAACCTATAAATAGCAAAATCAGAGAAACTGATGTGGTTTCTTAGTTCTTTTCCAGAGCTGTTTACGTCTGCGTTTTTCTGTAATTATTATACAACCTACTATAAAGTGTCCTTTATGTGATCAGTGGAGCTGATGAGATATAGACAGAAGGTGTAAAACCAATAAGGTGGTGTTAATGTTATGGCTGATTGGTGTTTATTATTAGAAGTGAAACACCTCAGCACAAACCAGAAGGTCTATCTAGGTGTGTTAAACTTATACGTTCTTATAAGATAAACAAACAGAATAAATGTGAGAATCAGACTTTCTTCTAAAGCACTATCCGGATGGGATTAGTTTCTCAGGGGGTTCTGGGTTATTTTCTCTTTTATGTTTTTTTTTTTATCCTCTGTCATTTTATTCCTGTCCAGAACGATCATGTAGGTGTTTTTCTCAGACGTCCTCTGAGATCAAAAAATTACAGGCTGAATTATCTACTGTTCTTCTCTGAACTCTGTGCTCCTCCGGTAATTTTAGTCCCGTCCGGACGCACATCTCTGAGTTTCGTCTCCTCGCCTTTAATAAAATAGATATTTGTCCACTGCCACTCACCATAGTTACATTTTGGGTGCGCCACGGTTTCCACGGAGATCCACGTTAAAAACACAACAGCTAGTGGAAATGGAGGAGCTACTGAACTCCGCAATGCCATGTGACCGAGAAAAAAAGCCTAAAAAAAATGGATTGGTCCTTCTGTTTTTACAACTGCAGTCCGGATGCAGGAGTTTCATCACTTTTATATAGTAAAAGTATGAAATATTTATCACTGACGTCCCCCTGAGAAACTAATCCCGTCCAGATAGAGCTTTAGAGAGATAAGAGACGAGTTTACTGGCTGAATCCACATCATAAAAGGCTCTGGGATTTTTTTTTTTAGGTAAACATGTCACACCCCAGAATATCTATGGCTGCTCTAACCAGGAACCAAACATATCTTTTGGTCCAAACATCAGATAAGAAGTGGACCACGAATTAAAGATCTGTAAACCTGCTAAAATAAAAATAAACATGTTGCTGTGCTTCAGGCGGTTCACAGGCAGAATGTGTGGAGTTCAGCGTTAAAATCCTGCACAGAAAACTGGTCAAACTCAGACAAAAACGAGCAAAAACAAGTGAAATATTACAAATACATCTCAATCCAACAGATCAGACCAAACTGAGAAAAGGACGGGGAAAAAAAACACAAACACACACCAAGCTAAATAACCAAAAAAAAAAGAAAAAAAACATGAGTACATATATATTCAGATAATTAAAAAAACAGTTAAAAATCAAGCTTTAAAAAAAAACTTAAACAAACAAACAAAAAAAACTAATATGAAACAACAAGGCGGCACTCGTGAACGGTGTAAGTAAAAGATGTTGACTGTAGGTGGCACCAGTGCATCACTACTAATATAAAAAGGCCCTCGGCCCTTTCATTAAACCATAACCAGTGAGCTAAAAGATATATACCCTATAAACGCTGGAGAAAAGGTCAGTAAACAATAATAATAAAGTAAATAAAAAACAAAAAAAAAGGCTCCATTAAAGCCTCCCCCAAACATGTTCTCTCGATTCTGATCACAACCAGACAAAGAAGAGGAGGAGGAAGAGGAGAAGCACAGCCAGGGAATTCACCAGCATCCAAACTGGGAGCAAGAAAAACCACTAAACACAGGTTCCAGCTGGGAGGCGGAGTCTGAAGCACAGGGAATTATAATCATGAAGCACTAAATCATCTGTCTGAACTGATCTTATGGAGAAACTCGTCTGTAACGCCTTTAAAAAGTCTACAGATCTGATGTTTAAAATGTTTCTCAAACCTGTTTCATGAGATCCACTGCTCTGCACATTTTAGTGCTTTCCTGCTTTTTTAGCATTAATAAACACACTCACTTCAAATCTATAACGGGCTGTTTTTTTCGCTATCAAAACATCAGCAGCCAAAATCTGAATTTTAACAAAGCTTTTTTTATGTTTTGAACTTGTGAGATGGTGAAACTAGCTTTGAAAAAAAAAATACATTTAAAATAAATATATAAAAAAATGAGATAAATCAATTTTAAGATAAAAAAAATATATAAATGTAACATATATTTAAATTAACCATTAGAAATACGAATTTAGGCCAGACGTCAAACATATAGTAGATAGATTTAAACTAATGGATCTAAAAAAAATGTATGGATCCAAATTTGAAAAATCTGAGAATCTTAGGTTATTTTTAAACATATTTTTTTTATTAATTATGTTATTAAATACGTTTCTAAAGTCAGGTATTTGTGAATTAAAATACACAAAATGCAGCTGATAAAAAGTTAGAGCTTCAATTCAAATTTATGAATTACATTAATAAATATTGAAGCTAAACTGAAATGTAATACATTTCTCATAGTCCTTGCCACATTGTGGTGAAAATTGGGTAAAATAATCTAATTTATTAAATAATAATAATAAGATAAAATATAATAATAATGAGATAATAAGACGAATGGGCCGTTAAAGAGCTGATTGTTTGGATCAGGTTAGAGCAGAGCAGTGGGCCTCCAAAAGCAGGGTTGAGAAGTTCTGCAACAGATGCTGCTATAAGTCTAAATTCGTGATGTTAATTTAGAATATTTGAGAAAAAGCATCGTTTCATGATTCTACAGAAACGAGGAAACGAACATTTAAAACAGATCAACTCTTCAGAACCGGCGGCTGGACTGACGGAGGATGGACTCAGAGTGAGAAAAGGAACAGGACTTTTGTTCTGGAATCTTGATACAGCGAGTGTGTGTGTGTGTGTGTGTGTGTGTGGGGTCAGTAGGCTGAGCTGGGGTGTGTGGGGGTGTTTGGGTGATTTTTTAAATAACAGAAAAGCAGATGTCGAGCTTCACGTTGAGGTAAAGACATACCCAACACCCTAAAGTAAACGGCTTCCAAACGATGTACTGAACCTTTATTCTTCCTTCACATCAGAGCTGAGACTGTGCTGAGTGAACAGAGTGTGTGTAAAACCAAGCAGGTCAAACTCTTTCAGGATTCGTTGTTTTTTGTTTTTTTTTATTTGTGTGATCTGGTAATTTTGCGTGTTTTTATAGTGTGTGTGTGTGTGTGTGTGTGTACACTGATCTAACATCAAGCATTAAGCATTATAACCAAATCCTTGTTTCTACACACAATCTCCAATTATCAGATCCACTGATTTATACAGCTATAAAAAATAAGAGATCACTTATTAAAAATGATGAATTTCTTTGATTTTAGAAAAATTTAAAACCTCTGGAATATAATCAAGAGGAAGATGGATGATCACAAACCATCAAACCACCAAACTGAACTGCTTAATTTTTTGCACCAGGAGTAAAGCAGCATTAAGTTATCCAAAAGCAGTGTGTAAGACTGGTGGAGGAGAACATGATGCCAAGATACATTAAAATTAAACCTGTGATTAAAACTCATAAAACTTTATGAATATGAACTTGTTGTTTTCTTTGCATTATTGAAAGTCTAAAAGCTCTGCATCTTTTTTGTTGTTTCAGTCATTTCTCATTTTCTGTAAATAAATGCTCTAAATGAGAATATTTTTATTTGTAATTTGGGAGAAATGTTGTCTGTAGTTTATAGAATAAAACAACAATGTTCATTTTACTCAAACATAAACCTATAAATAGCAAAATCAGAGAAACTGATTCAGAAACTGAAGTGCTCTCTTCATTTTTTCCAGGTTATTTGGAGTTTAGAAACAAATTTGTGGTCATAAAACTATGCTTGATCAGTGTGAGTGTGTACACATGGATGCAGTGTGTGTGTGTGTGTGTGTGTGTGTGTGTGCTCGTCAGTATATGCTCTAAGTGATCTAGCTCTCCCAGTCAGTGCAGGGCAGCCCCTCGTCCTCAGACTCGGACTCGGGCGAAGCCTCTTTGATGCGGCGCAGGGCTTCGTGGATGCTCCGGGTGAGCGGGTCGCTGGAGTCCGACAGGCCGCCCCTCGCCCCGCGCTGCTCCTGCCGCCGCACCTTCCTCAGCTTCACGCCTTTCCTGATCTGAGCCAGGATGTTGTTCCCGTCGTCCTCGTCCGGGTCGGGGGCGAGGATGCGCAGCTCGGCTTTACGCAGGTGGAAGCTTCCTCGCTTCAGACTCGCCAGAACCTCGTCCATCGGAGAGCTCGCTGTGGAGAGAGGAGGAGAGTGAAGTTACACGGACGATATAAAACCATATAATACCACTGAGACAGATACTCATTTTATTGTTTCTAGAGCTGGGTGTCTACAAATGCTACTAATGTCCCTGCACTAATAAAAAATCTCACATAGGAGGAGACAAAAAAAGAGGAGTAATTAGATGAGTTACTGCAGCGCTCAACAACTTATTGATTAAACCGATAATTAAAATAGTTTGCGACTAATTTAATAATCAATAAATTGGGTCTTTGGTAAGTAGGCTGGTCAGAACCTCGTCTATTTCCAGAGCTCACTATGGAGAAAAGAGGAGATTGAAGTTAAAAAGATAAATAAAAGTATTGGGAGTGATGCTCATTTCATTGTTTGTAGAGCAGGGTATCGTTTTAAAATGTTCGATACCAATACAATCCTTTAAATTTGATAGTGTATAATATAAAAATACATTTTTAGATACTCTGTAGTCTACTATCTCTACTGGAAATCTGTGGGAAAACAAATCTGTAAAAAATTTGATCGCCATCAAGAAATACAACAACAATTCCGACGCCAAAACAATACTTTTTTCGATAACCTTTTTTTAAATAATCACAAAACAATGCAAAGCGATAAATACAAATCACCCCACTCCTCCAATTGTGACTATAACCATAATAAACTGCTTTATTCAAAAATGTGTTTGTAAAAGGCTATTACAATGTGAATTGTAACAGCCTTCACTTCTTAAAGGTCTTAAATAATAATTGGATGCTCGGTATATTTACAGAAACTAGTTATTTAAGGTATATATTTTATTTACTTGAGCGCAAATATTAAACAGTGCACATATTTCTTTCTAAAGCATTTATTAATGGGTATTTATATGTTAATAAAAGAATCACAATTAAATTGGCTATATTATTGGCTATATAATTAAACTATATTAGTGGCGTCAATTACTTAAAAAAAGAATTAAAATCATGATTCATTTTATAAATGCTGGTAGTGTTGTTTATGTCTGGCAGACAATCCTTTTTTACTGTAATATATTTTTTCTCAGACTAGAGAGAGAGAAAGAAACAAAGAGAGAGAGAGAGAAACAAAGAGAGAGAGAGAGAGAGAGAGAGAGATGGCACTTGAGAGACTTCCTCACAGCGACTGTGTCGAATATTTTAATGGAAAATAAAGTTGTGGATGACTCTTTTGAAATAGATCCAGACTTTAGAGCACTTCAACATGTTTACCTCATTTTAAGCGCTCTCTGCTTTTGCGTGTTTTTTTCTTCTTTTACCTCACTGTGTGTGCTCTCCATGTTTGCTATGCTTATGTGCTTTTTATGCTAAGTATCAAAATTAAGCATAAATTTTTATTTATTTATTTATTTATTTTTTAAAGCTTTCAGTACTCTGTAGTACCAGGACATTTCAGTCTGTGCTTTTTTTAGTATAAATTTTGATACTAAATCCTACTCGTTTCTTCTGATATATAAAGGGTATTAGAGTGTATCTTGTTTTTTGTTGGAGTAACTGTCTTTAACTGTCTCTACAGTACAGGAAAAGCCTTCTTGAACATACCCTCACCTCTCCTCCACTGGGACGACTCGAGCGACGCGGTCTTCCTCAGTTTTTTCCGGGCGTTTACCAGCTGGCTGCTGTCGAAGAATCGGGCGGAGAACGGGCCGAGGGGGCTCTCCGCTTTGGGTTGGCGCACCGGACTGCCCGCCTGCCCCTGCCCCTCCACGGACGAGTCCTCCAGAGAGGGAGGAGGTGGTGGGGGAGGTGGGGGTGGAGGAGGAGGCGGAGGAGAGATGGGGGAGGTGGAGGAGTCCAGCAGGGTCAGCTCTCGAGCCGGGGGTAAGGAGCACGGCCCCAGGGTCTCGGGGACGGGGGCGACGGCTGGGGGTAAAGATAAGAAGCCCTCGGGTCGGGGCAGATCTGTGGAATGTACCAGAGGAGCCGGAGCATCTTCTGTCTGAACACTGGCCACCTGAGTCTGGGGCTGGTCCACTTTCACAGGTGTAGGGGGCAAAGCCGAGCCATTCTTCTTCCTGGCGTACGCTAGCCGAAGCCGCGTGGACTTCAGGGTGACTTGGCCTGGGTAGCGCTGAGGAGAGGAGGAGAGGAGAACGGAGAAAGGAAAGAAAGATCAGTTTCAGGTTAGAGATCACAGATTTTTATCTTCTCAATTCATAAAACATCATTATTATCTGATAAAAAGCAAGTTTCCCAATCAGGGCTTCAAAATAATGCTACTAATGTCCCTGAACTGATCGAAAATATCAGATACGACAAAATAAAAGCTTTTTTGGACAACTTTTGGACAAAAAAAAGAGGAGACCAACCACTGACTGAAACAAGAATAGCATGAATTACTGCAGCGTTCAACAACTAACTGATTAAATCGATTATTATAATAGTTGGCGATTAATTTAATAATCGATTAGTTGAGTTAGTACGGTGAATCGTGAGAACTGCTGTGCACCCCTTTCCCAAAACCTTCAAAAAACACCCTTGTTCACTGCAAGTTATAGTAAGCTAGTAAGTTAGCGCTAACTATATTTTTTCTCACTCAAAGTTCCTAGAGCCTGCTAGAGTAGTTAAACAAGAAAGAGCTTAGATCCAGCCCGAGCCTATGCACGTTCTGCTAAACCTGATCAAATGTCATTATAAGCCCGAGAGAGAGAGAGATGCTGAACCTGTTTAAAGCTGCGCAGTCTGTCGAGGGTTTTCTGTCTCTCTTGACTGACCCGGGTATTCCTCACCTCCTCCTCCTCCTCTTCATCCTGCTGCAGAGAAATATATACAACCTGATTATTCATATATAAAATCTAATGTCATTTTCCTCCACCTGCCTCCCTAATACTTGATACAGATTGGTTTGTAGAAGTTTGTAGAAGGCAAGAGAATGGTAATTGGAGAAATAAAATTAAAATACACTTTCATATTTGGTTTTCTTTTATGTCAGCATAAAAGAAAATATTACTTTTTATCCATCTGTAATAGTGGGATCTAGTAAATGTAAATGGTAAATGGTCTGTTTTCAGTCTATTTTCATACATAAGGCGCACTGTCAATTGAAGAAAATTAATCGATTTTAAGTGCACCTTATAACCCAAAAAATACGGTAAACTTATTAAACAGCAATACAGCGTTTTTGAAAATGTATACAGTATTGCAAAAACAATAAATCATGATTCTTTGATATACTAATAATATGACCTTACACCCCTCGTGGGAGAGTTCACAGGTGTTGTGCCCAATTATGCCTCCCTGCCAGAATCTGCTTCCCTTCGAGCGCAGATTTGTCCCGCAGCAAAGAACGGTTTGGTTAAATGGTGCTTGGGCACGATTCTAGCGGTGGGCGATATGGCCCTAAAATAATATCTTGATATTTTATGGTATTTTTGCGAAACGATACTCTTGGCGATATGACAAAACACTGAAAACATCGAAAAAATATTTCAAGAATAAACTTCTGCAACAAAATGAAAATAACATTTTATTATTGTATATGATATAATATGGCAATCCCCTAACTGAGATATTAAAAAATATAATAATTTTTATCAGATTTGTAACAGAACTCAATAATCAAGAATGTCATGATACTAATAATAATACTACCAAATATCTCCATATATCCAGGATTAAAGTAAAATAAATGATACTGGACAGATATAATCTGTATCTAGTAGATATATAATGGGAAATTATGAGAACAGTGTGAATTTTTCTTTTGATAAAAACAGTAAAAAGTAGTTTATTAGTCCAGACCAAACAAATTAGGTGTAAAACCACCGTAAACACAATAAAATCCCTTTCAATTTAGAACATGCTCAAATCACAATCCAGGAGGTCTCAAAATCAGAAAATCGGATCAGACTGTAAGATAACCACAGGACAGCATCAAGTTTTGTGGCAAAATTTGATCATAATCAGAAGACAAAGTCACCCTAAAATCACTCACCTGCCGCAATGCTTGCTGGGAGTCGAAGCCCTGGCTGCTCTGCCTCTGCTGCAGTTTCTGGGTGTGATTGACGATGCAGATTTCCTAAAGAACAAACGACTCCAGTCAGAAGTTATAATTACAGAGTTTAACCTTCTTCAGCACAAGAACCGGCTCTGACTAACAAAAACATTCAAAGCATTTTAATCTAAAGCATATTTTCTCCACCCAAGTGCCGAATTCATACCAAAATGTTTTTTTTGCAAATGTTTTTTTATGACCATACGATTTTTAAAACATCAGTGCAGAAAAACAATAAAAACAAAAATCAACTAAAACTATAATCAAAATTGATTAGAGTAGACCTTAAGAGCTCAATTGTGTAATTGGGCTAAATTACTGAATTTCCTCTGAGCTCACATATTTGTTTTCTATTTAAAAATAGATTTCCATTGATAAACAGAAACACAAAAATTTGTAGAGTAGGGCTGCAACTGATGATTATTTTGGTGATTATAATTCGACTAATCTGCCGATTCGATTATTTTTTCAATTAGCCAATTATTTTTTTAACCTTATTTCTCTCTAGTTTAAAATAATAGAAACAGCTAAAATAAGATTCAAATTCAGTAAAAAAGTCCAGAACATTTAAATGCCATTTAAATGTGGAAAGTGCTGCTATTTAGTGAGGAAATGAAAGATCTGTTGTGTTTCTGTTCACAGTACTTTAAATAATACTGAAAATTAATGATTAGTTGACAATAAAAAATCTGAAGTCGACAATTTTTTTGAATTGACATTGTCGATTATATCGACTAATCGTTGCAGCCCTATTGTAGACCAAATTTCCATGACTTTTTCAAAACTTTCTGGGTATTTTAATTTTTCCAAATCGTATCCAGGCCTAGAAATTGCACTTTTTAAAAAATTCCATGACTTTTCCAGGTTTTTCTTCACCGTATGAACCCTGCAAGTGATTAGTGCAGCAGTTCTGTGATTGGTCAGCACCTTTTTGTTTTTGAGGTAGGCTTTCTTGGCGGTAATGCGTCCCCTCCTGGCCTCCAGCTGCCGCGTCCTCTGCTGCAGCACGGTCAGATCGTCTCGGAGAGGCTGGATGGTTGCTGAGGAGTCGTCGGTGGCTTGCATGGCATCAGGACTCTCGTACGTGTCGTAATAAACCACCTCGTCCTGCCTCTCTGTAGAGCAGACAACAAAACACAACACAAAAACAACAAAATAAAACGTTTTGGGTACAAAAACAAGAAAAAACAATATAAAAAAAATAAAGCTGTGTTCTGTTTAAACTCGGATGCCAGATATTCGAGTTTGAAGCAGGAAATTCAAGTCAGAATTCAAATGTAAAAGTGAGGAGAAGCTCACCGTTCCAGAGATCAGAATCCAAGATGGCTGCCCCACACATCAACAGTACTAAAAGCAGCAGTATTATACAGATTATTATCACTTCTATCTGTTTGTGTTTCATTTATTCAGTCACACACAAAGTACAGCCCAACTTCTGTGATCAGAAGTTCTGTGGACCATGTAAAAAATATAAAAAGTACTGTATAATGTGTTAGAAACTGGTATCATTGTGAAAATGCTAACAATGATAACCTGGGGCATTAATAAAAAAAAAAATTGGTTAGATTTCCCATAAAACAGTATATATTTTTGCATCTCAAAGAATTAGAATATCATTGTAAAGTTACTTTATTTCAGTAATTCAGTTTGTAAAATGTGAAAAACTCATATATTATATAGATGTATTAGACACACAGAGTGATCTATTTTAAGAGTTTATTTCTTTTCTTGGTAATGATTATGGATTACAGCCAATGAAAACCATGAAAAATCAGTGTTTTAGAAAAATAGAATATTATGTGGGCAGAGTGCCGAGTCCTGCTGGAAAATGAAATTCTGTGAGCAGTGAACGCAGCACATAATGCACATGTAAACAGCATGGAGCAGCAGAGTAATGTAATTAGCACTATCTGGCTTATATGTATCAGATTAAACTGTGCTTTATCAGCAGTTTAGCTTAAATAAAAGTATAAGAGTATATTTGATAGCTGGGTCAGATCAAAACCGGATCACGTTCTCTAGGGTGTGAAAACACCCTAAATTGCGGTGGAGATCCATCTCTGATTATTGAAATGTGATCTGACCAAATAAAATCACTAATATGATTATGAATATGACTAACCCGTCATCTGTCTGCGCAGACTCTGCAGCTGAGCCGTCAGCAGCAGCTCCTCATACTTCAGGATCTCAAACTGGATCTCATACAGCTGCAGCTGCAGCTCATAGTACAGCGCCTCCAACTGGTCCAAACGTGCCATCGCATCCTCGCCTCCCTGCAGACCCTGCATCTGAGACACAAACAGAGGAGTTTCAGAAGATTAAACTAAACTACTCGGCATTAACAGTTAACTCAAATACATTTATAATACAGTTAAAATGCGATTTTTTAAATTAAATATACAGCTCTGGAAAACATGAAGAGAGGACTTCAGTTTCTGAATCAGTTTCTCTGATTTTGCTATGTATAGGTTTATGTTTGAGTAAAATGAACATTGTTGTTTTATTCTATAAACTACAGACAACATTTCTCCCAAATTCCTAATAAAAATATTCCCATTTAGAGCATTTATTTACAGAAAATGAGAAATGACTGAAATAACAAAAAAGATGCAGAGCTTTCAGACCTCAAATAATGCAAAGAAAACAAGTTTATATTCATAAAGTTTTAAGAGTTCAGAAATAATCAATATTTGGTGGAATAACCCTGGTTGGTTTTTAATCAAAGTTTTTTTTATGCATCTTGGCATCATGTTCTCCTCCACCAGTCTTACACACTGCTTTTGGATAACTTTATGCTGCTTTACTCCTGGTGCAAAAATTCAAGCAGTTCAGTTTGGTGGTTTGATGGTTTGTGATCATCCATCTTCCTCTTGATTATATTCCAGACGTTTTCAATTTGGTAAAAATAAAAATTAAAGAAAGAAATATATTCATAAATAAAAGTATATTCCTGTTTTAAAGAATAATGCTATGCATAATAATTACACGTGATTACTGTGTAAATATAATGATTGCTCCTGTGTTTATGGTACCTCCTCTCTCAGGCCGTGTTTTCTCTGTTCCAGACAGATCTCTTTGGCGCGCATCAGCTGCAGCGTTTCCTTGGAAACGGCGTATTGCAATTTCTCCATGCGTTCCACTGCAGCTCCCCACGCAGCTTTACCAAACTTCCTCTGATCTGCACGCATGCGCTCATACATCACTGAAACACACACACACACAGGTTAGTGTCTCATATATATATATATATATATATATATATATATATATATATATATATATATATATATATATATATATATATATATATATATATATTTTTTTTTTTTTTTTTTCAACAGCAGATTAAAAAGTGTAAGTTTCGTGGATTTGGAGACCTCTCTGGTGAGAATGTGTAATTGCACAGAGCATGTAAAAGATTACCGTATTTTTTAAACTTAAAATCTTGCAGTCCTCAGTGCACCTTATGTATGAATTCTATCAGTCAGGTATTAAGGAGCAGTAAAGATACTCCACTGAAGTACATAGTTATACAGGTATACAGTTTCAGTAAAGTTTCTCCAGCACTAAGGCTGGAGCAGTATTAGCATTAGCTGCTAACCACTCTAGCCACGCTAGCTCAGAAAGATAATAGACGTATGCCGTACCTTTCTGTGCCCGCGCTGTGGTCTCAAAATACTTGACGGTGAGGTCCTGGATGGAGAGAACAGCGGTGTGGGCCTTCCTCTGCCAGTCCTCATCCTCACGTCTCAGTGCGTCCACTCGCCTCGGCCCCAGATACTCCGTCTCCAGAGAAATCTGCACAGCAGAGAAACACACAGCTTACACACTTACACATGATGCCGTGATTGGTTTATAGACCAGTTTGTTTTGTGCTTTGGCAACAACCTGACAATACAATAGATGTGAAACGATTACTCGAGTAATTAGAGTAAAACTCGATTTAAAAAATTGATCGAATAATTTTTTGTGCCTGAAATAATCGTTTAATTAATTTTAAAACGCAGAGCACGGAATTTAGCGGGGACTCTTAATGTGAAACAGCTACATCACCCCCGCACAGGAAGCAGGAAGTGGAGGAGGTGGAGCGGAGGGTATTTAATACTTACAAGAAATGCTAAGCTGAAATAATTTAACTTAATTTATTAAATTATTATTTATTAATTTATTACTTGTCTGTTTTGTGATTTATTTATTTGTATTTGTGTTTGCAATGTGGAAATGTATGTTGTGAATTTAAAATTAAACCAATTGGTCATTCATTATTAAGTAAATTTTTTTTATTTTATGAAATCTCTTATTTTATGTTTTATCCGATTACTCGATTAAACGAATCGATTTTTCAGTAGATACTCAAATACTAAAATAATCGATAGCTGCAGCCCTAAAATACAATAAGCATTAATATGAAACTGGTCAACGATAGTTAAGGTATATTATAATCAATACCTCAATAAGTGAGGTAGAGTGAAGCGAGGTATACAGCTCATACTCATCTATTTACTTTCTTCTTCCACTTTCTTAGAAATCAGAATACACTAAAACAGGTGTGCAAACTGAACTGGAATGTGTGTGTGTGTGTGTGGAACAGAATGTGCAAAAATGTTCATATCCACACAGACCCTGTATGAATACAGCATCCACACTGTAATGTAAAACAGATGCTGCTGCAGCTTACAGTAGATCACGTGTGCAGACCAACACACACACACTCACACACACTCACACACACTCACAGAAAGAGAGAGAGAGAGAGAGAGAGAGAGAGAGAGAGAGAGAAAGAGAGAGCGCTCTTATCACTGCAATACTCAAGTGTAGGAAAATTCCCACTCCCATGAGGGTTCTTAAAGATTTTATATTAATTTCTCAAACACACGCTTTACAGAGTCGCTGCATCTATGTATGGGGGAGGGGGAGGGGAGGGGCAGACAGAAAAGCACAAAAAAAAGTGAAGGAAAGTGAGCAGGAGTGAGAAAGTGAGTCCTGTGATTCAGACACGACCTCATAGCTCAGGTATCTTATTTGAGATCACAGTAGAATTCACATATCTGGCAACGTATTCCAGCAGCACATGCTGTCTGCAGATGATCAAATATCTGAACACAAACATATTTCACATTTTTATGCATTTTTATACATTCATGCAGAACAGAATGCCTGGTGTATTACATATCAGACCTGAACTAAAGATCATCAGGTGCTGCTTCATTTATTGCGTCAAGAAATATTTACATGCAGACAAGTTCTGGAACTTTTATACCCATTAGAATCAGATCTGTTTACACTAGTTAAAAGTAAAACTCAATGGATTTTTACTTACTGGACCTGGACTACCCACCTCTGTGTGTAAGTAACTATAGGTTTAAATAGGATCTCCGGTGGATTTGGTGTTTTACAGAGGTCAGTGGCTGAACTGCACTTATCAGGGCATTATTACACATGTTGTAAAGTAACATAAGACATTGTAAAGACTGTTATTAGTGTAGAAATGTCTTTATTTTAAAACATTTTTAACTGTTGTCCATCTCACTGCCTCGCAATACCAATCAGAGGCAAATGTTTGCATGTATGAATATTCATAACCAATAGCCAAAATTCTATCGCTCCCTCCCCCTTTCCTTAACAATCGAGACTACAGTAGTTACTCCAGCAAAAGCAGGATACACACTTTGTAATACCCTATTTTTTTATAAGAAACAAAGAACAAAAGCCCAAATATGTTTAAAATGGGAGTAAAAAAAGTTAACTATATAGTGGGTGGAGTTTCAAACACAACACTAAATAAGTCGTTTTCTGATACTAATTTTACAAGTAAACTATTAATTAAAAACGATTTCTTCTTAAAATCGAAATAACAATAAACAAAATATCATCATACTTTCACATATCAATATTTTCTTACACCCCTGCTTTTTTTTACTGCATTACAGAAATTATTTTACTAGAATTCCTAAATTCAGTCTCGAAAACGAGGAAGTGGAGTTGGAAAGGAAGCTTAAAACGTCTGAATTGAGCTAATAGAGCTAATAATGAGCCTCAGAGGAGAAGAACAGCCTGGTGACACAATGCTTTAAATACTTTTATCTTCTGTCCTCCATACCTTTATACTCCAGCACACCCATATTACCCATCATCCTTTCTTTAGTCTTCCATTGTCTTCCTTTTGTTAGGTATAATAAGGTGGAAATGGTGTGTGTGTGTGTGTCATGTATAATTCAGTGTGTAAGGATGATCTGCTGGCGACCGTTGCGTGTCTGTGACCACAGGTGTTAGCTCCAAGAGGGGCGTGGCCAGAAACTCAGGAAGGCTATGATTACCATTCAGACCAACCATGACACGATACCACATCATCCCCCAGCAGCTCGAGCACCTGCCACTCTTTTATGACGACATAGTCCCAACCTGCCATCTGCTTTTCTCTGCGTGAGCTCACACTCACGTCACACACTGGGAGTTAACTCTGTTATTTTACACCACAAACTTTGAGAACCTCTATTTAACATTATAACCACTTAACTGGTTCTACACCCATTATCCCATAATGTTAGCTCTGGAGAAAAATTAAGAGAGCACTTCAGTTTCTGAATCAGTTTCTCTGATTTTGCTATTTATAGGTTTATGTTTGAGTAAAATGAACATTGTTGTTTTATTCTATAAACTACAGACAACATTTCTCCCAAATTCTAAATAAATATATTTAGAGCATTTATTTGCAAACAATTTTAGAGAAATGTCTGAAATAAAAAATAAAAAAAAAGATGCAGAGCTTTCAGACCTCAAATAATGCAAAGAAAGCAAGTTCATATGGGAACGTTTTATAGTTTATAGATAATAATTACTGGGTTCCTTTCTTCTGTTTCCATAAACATTACATTATTCTCCACTATCTTCCCTCTTTTCTTTAAAGAGGCACAAAATCCTAAACTGTATGTTTTTCATTAATAGCTAAAATGTTCTGGGTTAAATTTTTTTATAAATATATTTTTTTAACATTTCCGCCTCTGCAGCGCCCTCACAGGTTTAACTGTGCTTTAGGCGAGAATTAAGTTTCCATGTATCTTTAGTAAAAATCCATTGAGTTTTACTTTTAACTAGTGTAAACACAACTGTTCTAAACACACACCTACCTATCTCAATTGTACTTGGCTGGTGGTGTTTTTCCTCCACAGACTAATTCTAACAATTTGTTTTTTTTTGTAATATTCGCACAAATAACACAGGAATGAACTGCATGCTGTTAGCTCCTAGCGCTGTTAGTTATCTCCTGAGACGTATCTGTCAAGACGGCGTCGCTGCCCGGCTTCAGCTCTGTCTGTGGGCGGCCCTGAGCCGAGGTGGGCGGGGTCATGAATACTAATTCACGGGTTGATGTAGATACAGTGCTTTTCCTGATCTACGATTTTTTTCGGAATATTTTACTTTACTAGCTGCTGCAGACAACGAGGAAGAGGCTGAGGAAGAGTTTCATCATGTGCAGCATCATAAACAACTCAGAGAGACCTGCTGTATTTCAGAATACAAAAAAACAAGAAAAAGTGGATTTTAGCAAAAGGAGACTTTTAAATAATCTAGCCAAGATACATCATTGACTGACAACATGACTAAGAGACCCTTTACTTTGTTCTCCAGCAGCATTTTGAGTTCATCAAGTGTGTGTGTGTGTGTGTGTGTGTGTGTGTGTGTGTGTGTGTGTGTGTGTGTGTGCTCGTTCTCCCTGCTCTGCTACAGCTAAACAGCTAAGCACATATCTTATTTATGTACGTCCTCAGGACCTGTAGGAAATACAATAGCCACAATGCACTTCTTATAGGTCACCTGATAGGTCTGCCCTATAAAGCCTCATTCATTTATGAGCATATGGCCCCCTTTTGTCCGACATCCATTGATTTCATCACTCATTTATCCCTTTATACACGCTTTCATTCATTCAATCCATGCAGTCCATGCATTCAGTACAGCATGGCTAGATGTTTAAAAACGTCTGAGACGCAATTTCATGGCAATTTCATGGCAATTTCAAAAGAAAAACAGATAACTGAGATGTTTGAAGATAGTAGCTATCACTTTCAAAGGAGAAATCCGGTGTAAAATTGACTTTGGGTTTAGTAAAACATGATTAAGAGTACTAAGCTTTGAATTGAATAGCTCACCTCCACTTTCCTGCAGCTTTCAGAGATCCAGTATTTATAAGCACTTTGTTCAAATATGCTTTAGAATGGATGATATGAGGCATATTTTTCCCCTTCAGATAAACTGCTTTTTACACTGTTTTTACATCCAAGCTCAAAGTAACTCCACACCTCATTGGTAGAATCTGGAGAGTCCGCACATTTATAACAAGGCATTCAGAACTTTAAAGGGTCAATATATGCCCCATACCATCCATTCTAAAGCCTGCAAAAAAAATACTGGATTTTAGAAAGCTCCAGGAAAACTAAGGTGAGCTATTCAACATAGATAAGTACTTTTTATCATGTTTTACTACAACAAAAGTTAATTTTACACCAGAGAACTTCTTCAACACTGATTACAAACACACAAAGTATTGTCCACCAACCAGAAATATCCAGCCAAACTGCTCCTGTACGATCAGTGTTGGGTGTTGAGACTATGCTGAGCTGGTTTTAATGTTATGGCTGTTCTGTGTGTATATCACACACACAAATATAAGATAAAAGGCTAAAAAACAGTCAATATTTTCATTAAGATTTTCATCATACAGACAAAAGGCACCGAGGTTTAAATACAATAACACAATGCCTCCATTACAGCAGGTCCTGAATGCCAACATATATCCTGTCTCTCACCCAGTTCCCACTTCCTGTCTCTATTCCAGACAGCCCATGTCTCTTTGTGTGTAAATAAACCTTTTTCACAATGTCAGTTCAATTTAAGCCCTCGGGCCACAGAACCGCCGTTAGCTCCTCCCACCCAGCGCTTAAAATAATCCAGAAGAAAACACAGAGCTGGCTTTGTCTTGGGGAATAAAGTGCCGACTTATTTTAAGAGCTCTCCTCTGATTGGCTGAATGAACAAAGTAATGACACGTCCTCCTTCAGTGCTACAGTCTGTAACCTGGTCTAATGTAGAATGTAGATTATAGAAGAGGTGCTCAGAGACTCAGTGTTACCTGATTCTGCTGGTCAAAGGCCTTTGTTTGACCACAAATAGCAGGTGGTCGCAATGTAGGGGGGAGTGGGGGGTGTTTATGGTTGTAGATGATGTGTGTGTGTGTGTGAGTGTGTGTGTGTGTGTGTGAGGGAGAGAGAGAGCTGAAGTTATTGTAAGACTGAAGGAAGGAAGCTGTTGATTTTGAAGTATCAGCTATGTGTACAGTGTGTTATAATACAGGGCTGTATACTAGAGGTCTGCACTCCTGCAGGACTCGCAGGACCCATTAGGATGTCTTGTATGCAGGACAGAATTTATTTTTTTGCTGGGAGCAGGAGTTTAATCAATCCAGGTGCTGCGGGAGCAGGACCACATATACATGTAGAAAAATCCCGCAAAAATTAATAAATAGTCTAGACAATTACAATAATCACGCAATGATTTCCATAAATAACAAACAGAAGAAAAAAAACGAATCAATTAGTAAGATTATTAATAATAATAGTAATGCATATATTCATTCATTTAGCAGAATTAAAATGTATATATTTTATTTTATTCTGAATTTCATGAGATTTGTGCATTTGACAAGATTATTTTAATTGCAGACAGGCCTAAATTATTATGTAAAATGTGTGTACGTGTGTGTGTATGTGTGTGTGCTGCTGCTGAAAGTGTGTGTTTTTACACAGACAGTGTGTAGAGTAAGATGTGGCTTAGCCTTAGGTACGTGTTTGAGCTCAACCCTCTCTGCTACTAATATTCCTATTAACAGCATGAAAAAGACATGCAAATACTACCAACACGCACACACACACACACACACACACACACACACACATACACACATACACACACCTGTATTTACATAACCCAACCCAATGAATTTAAAGGAAGATCCAACCGTCTAAACTGAAAACAAGGCATATTTGCATACACCTTGACTCTGCTTCTGTGTGTGTTTGTGGGTGTGTGTGTGTGTGTGTGTTAACACACTTCTACACTGACATGCCAAAAGTCATGGGACAACATTATGTGAATTGATGAGGAAATGTAAATCCAGGGGATTGCCAGAGAACTCAAACGGCTGTATAAGTTGTGAGCTTTAGAAAGTTCTGCCTAGTGCAATCAAACCACATCATCAGATAAATGAATGAATAAATGAATGAATGAATGAATTAATTAATTAATGAATGAATGAATGCTGAGAGGCAGTGTTATGGCGGAGCGTGCTGCTGGCAGGGTTTGACCTGGCAAGTGTGAACACACCCTATAAAATAAACGACACCATGAAACTAAACAAGCTATCTTTACATTAAGAGCCACCAGCCGCTACGTGAACTGTGAATATAGCCTATCCTGCACTTAAAAGTAAGCAGACCACAGCTTAAGAGTGTTAAAACCAAACACACACTTACAGAAATAGCTACTCCACACTGCTACATGAGGTATAACTAAACAAGTGAATACAACTAATGAAAGCCATGGCTAGTCTTCAAATGTCGCAATGAAATGAACAAACTGAACAAAATAAGCAGGTTTTCATTGAATTAGGAACTATTTAAAATAAATTGTATAGCCTAAATGTATTATGTCTCCCTTTAATAAAAGTAATAAAAAAAAAACAATGACAAAACTACAATTTAAAAATATTAATTAACACATTTTAACACATAACCATACATTTACCTCAGCAGTGCTGCTCTAATTGTTCATTTATTTTTAGGCCGTGCTACTCTAGTTGCTATGCTAATCATAATTGAATGTATGTTCCCAGTATCAATTTTGTCATGAATTGAAACTGAAGTAAAACTTACACTTACAAGAAACAAACTGATGCAAATGTTACTATCCTAGTCCTGTACAGCCCTTATCTGTACTCTTATCTTTCAACTGGAAAATAGCAAGGTTTTGAAGTGATACTGGATGCTTTCTTTCATTCAATTCATGTGAATAGGCAGTAAAAATGAACTTAAACCTGCCGTTTACTACTGCTTCTAATGCACAGCGATGGCAGGGTTTGGGGAATTTGTTTAGCAGATCAAACAAAAAAACAAACGTAAGCAAAAACACGGCAATATGACTTAAAAAATCAAGTGTCAACTGTTCATCTGAACAAATACTAATAAACCAGTATATTGTTGTTCCTGGTGTAGAGTAAAGGCAGCAGACTGAATGGAAGAGGCTAACTTCATTAGAAAAAAAGCTGCATGCAAAGCAGTGGTTAGAGAGATGAGCATAAAGACAGAAAGAAAGAAAGAGAAAGAGAGAGAGAGAGAGAGAGAGAGAGAGAGAGAGAGATAGAGTGCGGGAAAACAGACAGATCAACAGTGAACACATTCCAACAATGAAACTGGATCCTCGTAATCAGTTAATGCGTTTGGCCTCCAGTCAATGAGGACTGGCATGGAGCTCTGTGTACAGTGCACTAGCATTACTGAACAGTGTGTGTGCGTGTGTGTGTGTGTGTAAGCATGTGTGTACAACAGCATTACACTACAACACAGACTAACTACAACTGCACTCCCGTAATTAACTTCACTCAGTGAAATACACTAGTGCTTGCTTCACTTCACTACAGTGTTCAGCAGTTCAGTCACTGTACTATTAGTTTTGATTAGGCCTGTCACAATAATTGATATATCGATATATCGTACAATAAATAAACATGACCTCAATCATTTTTGATAATCGTGATATTTTTTGTCTATTGTGTTTATTTGTATGTTTGTTCACATATATAACAGTAAACAGTATTTTTGCCAGTCATGCTACAATAACTGACTCCTTAACATACACACAGTGTGGACTAAAGTAGGTGAAGAAATAAGTATATAATTCCCAAACTGGTCATAATAAATGATTAATTACAATTTTGTACAATTTATTATTATATATTGTATTATTATTATAATTGCTTCATTATTATGTCAGTATTATGTCATATTGAGGAACGCAATAATTTCTGGGACAATATATGTCCACAAAACAATCTTATTGTGACGAGTCTAGTTTAGATATAAAGACTGGTGTCAGATTGGTGTTTCATTTCGTATTGAGTTTAAACCTCACCCACTACCATAGATAGCAGTGCTTTTACTCAGCCGATGTGTGTTTTTAAAAACAAAACAAAACAAAAGTATCACAATATATTAAAATATACTTCAATCATTTAAAATCATTTGAGATTTGATCAGCCGTGGTTTTATGTTTTTTTGGATACAATCCGGGTTAGCACCCGAACATCCCTTTCAGACAGCTTCCTCTTACAGCGTCCACAGTTAATCCTGTTGGATGTGGTTGGTCCTTCTTGGTGGTATGCTGAGCTGACATTACCCTGGATACTGTGGCTTTTGATGCATCACAAAGACTTGCTGTCTTGGTCACAGATGCTCCAGCAAGATGTGCGTTAACAACTCCACTTTAGCAACACTCTTGTGCAATACTGCAATAGCAGTATTGCAATACTGTTCATTGCAAATAAATATAAAAGGTTTTATTGTTTTCTGTTTGCATCATAATCCGTGTTGATCGGTTTCATCCAACATGTGTATTAAGTTTGGTAAAAAAAAAGCATTTTCATAATTGCACGTGTCTGACTTTGTATTTATGGTGTCACAGTTAAAGGTCTAATTCTCAGTTATGGGTTATGTTTACCTTCCTGTGTGTTTTTCATTTTACATTTGGTTGTAAATGTTTGTTTATGAATATGAGTTTAGTTTGTGAGCGTCTGCTCTCCTGACCTTTATCTGTTGTCTGCGCAGCATGGCCAGCTCCCTCATGTCTCTGAAAGGCTGCAGCAGGTAGTGGTACAGCTCAGTGGTGGCCTCCACCAGGTCTCCGTACGCCTCGTCCTGCACTGAATACAGCTGCAGCAGCTCCACCATGCTCTCCATCCCACGCTGCTTCTCCAACAGCTACCAGGAGAAAGAGGAATACAGAAAACGTCAAAAAATTAAAAAGGATTCTTCATTTTTTTAAGTCTAATGCGAGTTAGTCCAATGTAACCATTGCATGTCTATGTCTGTCAAGCTTCTTTTGCACTAGAGTAGTGATTTAGAGTCATAAAAATCATGAAGAAAAGTCTGTTTATATCAAAGGGTTCAAGAAAATACGGACACTGTAGTTCTACTTCATCGGCGCTCCCTCCTGCCCCGCCCCTAAACCCATACATCACCTAGTGCAACTCCAAACTACCAATCACATTTTTAGGGGTTCGAGCACGTAGTGCTAGAAACCCTATTGTAATTGTTCTGATTATTATTATAGTTCTTATTCTTTTTCTGCCATAGAAGTGATTGGGCAGAAGAAACCGTAAGGCCTACAGGGCTGAGACTTGGTCATATGGTAGTACTTCTCACCGCTACTCAGATTCAAAAGATGAGCCCGATCGGCCTCAAGGGGGCGCTATGGCGAAGGTCAACGCGTTTGGCCTCGTAACTCCTACGCCCTGATAGCTTGAGCAAAAATTCTTGCATTATATGATTCCTTGGTTAATGGCAGATAAAAAAGGTCAATAGAACCACTAAGCTCCGCCCACTTAGATTTTTTGCTATTTAGCATAATATGCAAAACCTACTTTTGAGAACTTGTCCTAGGGTCATTGACCAATCCTGTCATATTTGGTGTCAAACAACTCAGCAGAGTCCCAAGCTCAATAATTATCGAAAAAATTGAGAATTTTTTAAACAATATGGCCGCCATATGCAAATTAATCTTACCGTGGCACACCCAAATTTACTCTAACAGCTGTAACTTTTGAATGCTTAAACCTACACTAATGCCACTTTACAACTTTGATGCCAACATGATTTTGAGGTAGCCCGTCAATCTGTGTAGACATACGCCCGCAGGGGGCGGAGCCAAAGCTAAAAATCTGTTTCTCAGGAACCGTACAAGCTATGAAGCTCTCCTTTGGCATGTATCATCTATGGCCTATGTCCTAATGTTTTACAGAAGGAAAATTTGATATGCAAATTTTTGCGATCGTTATTAGCCAATCAGATTCCAGCAAGCTTTTGACAGGCTAAACAATCACCAATCAGGACGATACTTATACCCTACATGTATCTCAGGGCCTTCTATCATCCATTAAAATATGGCGTTTATTGGCCTCAAGGGGGCGCTATAGCAGAAAATCAGTTATATCTAAAGGTACAAGTGGCCTAGGCTTGGTATTCTTTTTTAGTTGTATACTTTGCTGTAGCCTTTACAACTTTGTAATTACATGTGTTTACCAAAAATGCAAAGATTTTCATCAGTGGCCAAAAGAGTAAAAATTGCTCTTTTCGAACTTGTCTTTAAGTCCTTAATCAATCAAAACAAATTTGGTCTTGATGCAATCTTGAGACCCTGTAGGTAAATAATTATCAAAAAAATCTTGACATTTTAACTATTTGAGGCCCATAAACCTTGATCAAACATGTACGTGAAAGCCTTTTCAGAGTTATTTGGCCAAAACTCTGTCAAAGTTTAAAACATGCCAAAACCGTTGAAGCTACTAATTAACAATGACATTTGAAGCACATGTGCCAAGTATGAGCCAAATAAGTCTTCAGTAGGCTCTACAGTGAAAAAATAACTATTTTCAATTTATTCTATTTATCGCTATTTTCCAACCTAAATGGACAGAAGACAGGAACCTTTCACCCTATCAACACACAAATTTATACACATATATAGACTGATAATCTGATCTTGACTGCAAATTTTCAGCCAAATCGGACATGTTTTGCCTCTACAACGGCTGGAAAACTACAGCAATTTTGTAGGCCTCAAGCCTGTATTATCGCTTTTTACAAGCCTAAATGGACAGAAGTCAGGAACCTTTGACCCTATCGACACAGAAATTTACATACATATATAGACTGATATTGTGAACTTGATTGCAAATTTTGAGCCAAATCAGATATTTTTTGCCTCTAATATGGCCAAAGAGCAACAGCCATTTTGTAGGCCATAAGCCTGTATTATCGCTTTTTTCAAGCCTAAATGGACAGAAGTCAGGAACCTTTGACCATATCAACACACAATTTTACACACATATATATACAGACCACTTGATCATGAGTACCAATTTGGAGCCCAATCAGACTTTTCTTCTCTTTTTAATAAATAGAAACAGACTGATAGGGAATGTTCTGTCTTACTTATAGAGTGATAGATTTCCAGCAGGTTATGTGGTCTCTTGCTGCGCTCTGGTGGTCATTTGGTGAAACAGCTACAGGTGAATTATTCTAAATTAAAGCTCTGCTGAACTTATTTAATCTTGCTTGTCTTGCTTAATTGAACATCTTTATCCTTCTTGGTCATGCTGCTCAGCCACCTGGGTCATTCTTGTTTATGCTTCACTCACTTAATTGTTTTTTAATTTACATAATTTACTCACACCACTCATCTAGCATTGTCATTATGGTCTTTATGGTCACGCTGGTCACCTAGCTTGGTTATGCTGCCCATCCAGCTAGGTCATTCTGGTCATTCACATTGGTCATTATGGTCCTGCTGGTCATTCAGCTTTGTCATCATAGCAATGCTGGTCATCCAGCTTGGTCATACTGGCCAAACACCTTTGCCATGCTGGTCATCCAGTTTGGTGATGCCAGTCAACCAGCAACATGTTTTAAGCCTAACTGGCCTCCAGGGGCCTCTTTGTCTGTAACGCTCGAACCCCGTAAATCGCCGCTTGCGGCTATATTTTTTGTTGTTTTTTTACGTTTTCAAATTGGATCTGAGGGTGGTGTCAGCAAAAATCAGGGGGTTTAGTGCCCCTTTAAAGGAGAACTCCGGTGTAATAAGGATTTTGGTTTAGGTAACTAACTTAAAGAAACATAGTAATGTCCCAGGGCAGCTCTAGTCACTCACTTCTATTCACCATCAGCATATTTCTCGAGTGAAGGCTGATGCAGGGTCTTCATGCCGGTCCAATGTGAGCCAGCTGGGACAGACCGGGGCTGTACATTATGGTGTGGGGCAGTTTCCCCTGCCCCTTTACTTCACAGTGTGTTTGTTCATTCCTTTGTTATGATATTATTTTATATATATTTTTTATATCGTTTATCGCAATAATTTCTGAGACAAAATATCGGTTGCAAAAATTTTTTATCGTACATTGTTCATTACTGTATTTTGTTAAAGTTGGTATATTAGCAGAGACAGGCTGCTAGAAAATGTTAGTATTGTATTAAACAATATATACACAGCTCAGCTTTGTTTATATCGTTTATATGGTTAGCGCCTGCACTAGCCTGTGCTATTCTTCTCAGCTTCAGGAGAAGATCCTCTATGTGGGCCTGCTGGACCACGCTTTCACTGATTCTCAATAATATAAAATTTCTTATTGTGTGAACTGATGAATTACACACTTGTTCGCAGCAGAGCGTCGGTTCAGCGAGTGCCGGAGCTCGGTTCTCCAGCCTGAGCGAGAACTGAATGCAGGAGATCTCTCCCTCTACATGGAGATAATGTGCACCTCTGTTCTTTTCAGCGCTGCTCTCAGTGCTGGCGATATGAATGGGCCTTCTTTTTCTTCTCTATACCTCCCGTTCTCCCTCTCTTTCCCTCACTCCACACCTCCGTTTCTCCTTCATTCTCACTTCTGTCTGCTTCTATTTCTGTCCTATTCCATCTCCCACTTTCTCGCTCACAGTCTCTGTCTGTCTGTCTCATCCTCATCTCATCCTCGCCTTCTTTTCCATACCCCTCATCCCCTCATCCCCTCATCCCCCCTCGCTCATTCCCTCTCTCTCTCTCTGTGTGCGTTTTAACTCTCGCTCGCCCCACTCCACATCACTAACACAGGCAGATTCAGCTCCAACACTGCTCCCTCTGTTTACCTTGGCTGATGGTCTCTGTGGAGACCAGGCCACAGGCCGGGCGGAGGGAAAGCCCACAGCTGGAGAGAGGAGCAAAGAGCACTTCATACCCACCCAGCCCACCTGCATCCACCTGATCATTATCTACAGGAGATACAGAGGAAATTTACTGTCTTTTATCTGCTGATAAATACTGTAAGCCTTTAAAATAAAAGAGAGAGGATCAGATCAATAGTTTACTTGGATGGTGTGCCACCAAAACTATATGGAAATATAAAAATCACTGTACTATACATGAGAGAGCATTTCAATAACAGAACCTGCCCCTGCTAATACTGCATTTTGCCTGAATGTTAAAATATGATAAATAATGTGCATCATGAAAATGTCTGCTAAATATTGTGATAATATTTTTATTATATAACCCACGACACAGATTTTTGTTTGCTAAGTATGTATGTATTCGCATGAATCAGATTATAATGTGCTTCCTTATCCCATAGCTGTTACACACACACACACACACACACACAGTACTGAGAAAGCTGGCTGGTGTGTGGGGTGCCCAAACTTTTGAGGAGCTGCTGGTTTATCCAGCAGCTCCTCCATACACGCCGTCATCTGTCAGCTGGTGTGTGAGACGAAATGTAAGGGCCCCTCATTAATTCCTATGGGGCAAATTCATACATCAATTTTAATGAATCTGCGTATTGTTTAGTTTCATACAGCATATCTTTAGAAAAAATGTGATATTTGGTCCTTATAGCTCAAAATTGTGACTTACAGGGGCGTATAAATTTCTCCCCATTCATGTTTAAGGGGTAAAAAAAATCTTGACATTAATAACGTTTTTAAGAAAGCTGTACGTCTGATTAAAAAGCTGTATGCAAGCCAACCATTCCCGATCAGGAAAGAAGAAAAAGAGGAATAAGATGAAGAACAGTACTGCAATAGGTACTGCATACTGCACATCAGCAGTCTGCACTGGAAAATAAGAAGAAATCAATGCACTGAGTTCTGATATCATTTCCTGTCTCCTTCATTCCAAGCTTAAGAAGCATTTTTCACACAGGGAAGTTGGTGGGCTGGTTGTTCCAGAAAGCTCTGACTGGAGATGATCTCACTCACAAAAACACACTGTGGGAAAACGTCCAACTCCCTGATTTCAGCTATGAACCACCTTCTCAGCTGTTCACCAACAACACGCCTGATCCAGCCGTGGTTTCCCTCCCAGCTCTGATCTAACATGCAGGATAACATCATGCTGAATGTTGGAAACGTCACTTTTTACTGAAGCGGCCGTCCTTCAGATTCTCCCTCTTCAGTGTTTAAACAACAATCAGAAAGAAAAGATGATTCCGAAACAACCTGCACACTTATATAAACCTAAAAATGAAAAAAATAATGTATTAAAACTTCAAGATTACAACCTTCAACCAACATAATCTCGCCCACGTCAGTTATTAAATTTAGTTTCCTTAATTCTGGGGCTCTGATTGGTCCAATAGTGTAAACCACATTCACTATGATCCAGTGGTTTTATATCATGGCTCAATCATGCTGATTGCCCTCAGCAGCTGGAGTCAGAGCGAGCAGAATGGGTCTTGTTCTCACTAGCTGGGTAGATGACACATTTCATAAACACTACACGATTAATCACCTAATACGAAGGGATGCACCAAACAGATTTAGCTTTAGTTTAGAAACCATATTCATTTCGACAAAAATTGCTTTCTAACAAATAAGATAAATCAAATAATTTATACAGAACAAAGACTAGTTTATTTAAGTCATACAACAGAGATTTTTCCAACATTAGGATTTTTACTGAGGTAAAAAACACTGATTAGGTATTTAGGCAATTTATGATTAAAAAAAGCCATGTTGACGTAACTTTATGACCATTTACATGGCTGTCGTAAAATTGTAACTAGAATAGAACTGCTAAGGTAAATTTAAGATAAAAACAACCTTACTGAGTTAAATGTGTACAAAGAGTAGCACTGCTGAGGTAAATTTACGATAAAAACAGCTGTACTGGAGGTACATATGTACATAGGATAGCACTGCTGAGGTAAATTTACGATAAGAACAGCAATACTGAGGTAAATGTGTACATAGAGCTGCACTGCTGAGGTAAATTTACGTAAACTCTTGTCACACATTATATACAGTGGTTTCTGTAATACAGTTTCAGTTAAATAATAATCCTGCATGACACACTACAATGTTCTTTAGCCCTTGAGCGCTAAATATGCATGTTCAATCCATCCTGAAGAACCAGAATATTATGTTGACGTGCAGCTCCACTAAAAGGTGATTGAATGGGCCTTGGGGTGTCTGGCTGAAAGTCTGTCGTCAGTCATACGTCTGGAATTGTCAGTTACTTGGGTTAAAAATTCAAGCATCCATTATCTCCACTCCACAGGTTCAAGACGAAGTCAGAATTTAGTTAGACTCTTGATATTTAGTGCAGTTTTACGGCCATAGCAACCTGAACATAACAAGCCATCAAACCAAACTGAACTGCTTGATTTTGCACCAGGAGCAAAGCAGCATAAAGTTATCCAAAAGCAGTGTGTAAGACTGGTGGAGGAGAACATGATGCCAAGATGCATTAAAAAAACTGTGATTAAAAACCAGGGTTATTCACCAAATATTGATTTCTGAACTCTTAAAACTTTATAATTCAAGCTGAGCACAAAGGGCAGAATAGCAGTGTGTGATGATATAAGATGCAATCCATACTGTTATTGGAATTCTATTCTAAGGACCAAAAATAAGAAATTTATTTTGATATAAAATGTTGGCCATATCATGTTTGAGCAGAGTATTGGGGGAAAGAATGGGTAGGACCCTATGTATAACCGCAGGATTTTCTTATTCCTGTATTAATATCTAGTCATCTTGATTCTGAATTGACAAAACAGAGGCTTTATGATGTTTATGTTTTTTAGCATGACTAACCAAAGTGACTGACAGGTCTTGGATTTAGACGTCTGACTGACGATGGCTCTTAGACATACACCCCGGGGCCTTATTGCTCACGTTTCAGCAGAGCTGCCAGTCAACACGAAATTCAGGTTAGGATGGACTGAAGATGTTTACTCAGTGTTTTAGACAAAATGTACTGAACTGAATCAGTCTGTACCATGAGCTCATTCACAGATAATTTAGAAAATTAGCTAAATTCTTAATAATAAAGCAAAATAAAGAGTTTCCTACAGATCTGCCATAGAAAAAGGATAATTTCTTTAGTGTTGATCCATCAGAAAGGAGCTACTTGTTTTTCATTGGACAGCATCGATATTTATTTGGACAAAATTCGCAAAAAAAAAAAAAAAAGTTTTAGTGTTCTGCCAAATAAGAGAAAATGTATAACTAGAATAGAACTGCTGAGGTAAATTTATGATAAGAACAGCATTACTAAAGTAACTGTGTACATAAAGTAGCACTACTGAGGTAAATTCTTGAGAAGAACAGCATTACTGAGGTAAATGTGTACAAAGGGAAACACTGCGGAGGTAAATGTTCAATAAAAACGGCTTTACTGAGGTAAACATGTACCTAGAGTAGCACCGCTGAGGTAAATTTATCATAAGAACAGCTTTACTGAGGTAAATATGTACAAAGAGTTTTACATGGCTCACGTAAATGTGTAGCTAGAGTAAATCTGCTGAGATAAATGTACAATAAGTACAGCATTGCTAAGGTAAATGTGTACATAAAGTAGCACTGCTGAGGTAAATTTACGATAAGAATAGGTAAATGGTTAATTTGTACACAGAGAAACAATGCTGAGGTAAATCTATGATAAGAACAGCTTTACTGAGGTAAATATGTACCTAGAGTAGCATTGCTGAGGTAAATTTATGATAAGAACAGCTTTACTGAGGTAAATATGTACCTAGAGTAGCATTGCTGAGGTAAATTTATGATAAGAACAGCTTTACTGAGGTAAATATGTACCTAGAGTAGCACTGTTGAGGTAGCACTAAGTTAGCAAAGCTGAAGCTACAGCCACCTTCTGTGGAAAATTCAGGGCAGCGTCCCAAAATGTCAGGTGAGGAAAAACAATATTTCATGGTTTTCCTACAAGCATCCATGAGTTCCAGGTCCTTTCGACATAACAAGAAACACATTGTGCCTTCAACATGTAAAATATTTGTATTTGCTAAAACACCAGCAGGCTAGTCTATCTATTTATATATTATTTTTTAAGGTAATATAATAATCAATATTTTAACTCTAGTCCTAGTGCAATGACAAGCTTATTACACCAACAATAGAGCTGGGGAGTGAAACAATAGAAAATAAACTTGTCATTGTGGTATCTGAATATATCATGGATTTCTTTACCGCTAATAACTCACTTATTCCAAATAACTGTAGTATTTAATTAGCATTGTAATCATTTTCTGCTAATAAAACCTTTTTTACAATTTGAGCTATTATGATAAACATCATGTGTCATGAAAATATAGTAAAATATTATCCTAAAATATGTTTACTACATTCTCCAGCACTAAATGTTAGATCAGGCCACACATGCATGTGTTAGCGTTTAGCATTAATGTGAGATAATAAGGAATTCAGCCCATTCCTCACAGCGCTCGTGTGCGATTCCTGTTTTTATGACACATTACCACATTAACATGGATCACACTCACACAAGCTGTTGGTGTGTGTGTGTGTGTGTGTGTGTGTGTGTGTGTGTGTGTGTGTGTGTTGCTCCTCCCCTCGCATTCAATTCACACATTAGCAGGACACGGCTAAACAGACGCTTTATAATCCCAGCATGCCTGACTCACACTCATTTAACACATCTGCTTATTTGTCTTGTTTTACTGTTTTCCACATAACACGACTATAACCAAATTTTAGAAAACTTTCATATGTAAGGAGGGGAATTAAATCTTTTTATGCATTAATGGGGCATCACAGTGCATTAAATAAAGTTTAGTATAAATATGTTAAAGCAAAGGGACTGATGTAGGGATGAATGAATGAATAGTTGAATGAGTAGATGGATAGATGTGTAACCTGCCTGGTTCCTACTACAGGATTTGTTAGCCATCAAACTCCCCGCAGTACATTATCTGTCCTTAATAAACATTTACACACGCTACAATAATACACAATATCTCCCACCCTCAACAGTTTGCAGCAGTTTCTCACAGCAAAACTATTGATATGCTATTTGTGATACTTTCTGTTATTAGCATTATATGGATGCAGATTTCATTTTTCAGCAGGACCTGGCACCTTGGCAACCTTGACTTATGGGTTATCACGAGTTGTAAGCCATAATCATCTACATTGAAGGAAACAAAATAAAACAATTTGCAACCTCTGAAAAAAATACAAAAGGCATGACAAACAAACAAACAAACAAACAAACAAAAAGAAAAACAGTAACTCAGACAAGGAACACCTGGGACAGATAACGAGGGGGCTGGGTTACAAATTACACAGGTGAGAACACCGTTTTTCCTAGTGAACACACAAACACACACTCAAATACATACATAGCCATATAGCTATATAGCAAAAAATATATACAGAAATTAGAAAAATACTTATTTACCCTTTTTAAGCGACATATAAACTCTGATCTGATCTGATTTAAGTTGTGTGTTGTGGTGAGCTCAAAGAAAAACCTCAAGTACAGTCTGTATGAAGAGCTCAAACACTCAGATCTCTAAAAACGTCTTTATACAAGCCTGACATTCAGAGACAGACGCAAGATCCACAAAATCCAGACAAATTCCAGTTTAATTAGCAAGACCTTATTAACTTACACTGGGAGTTTCCGTCTGACATACGACCACACACACACACACACACACACACACACACACACACACACACACACACACACACACACACACACACACACACACACACACACACACACACACACACACACACACACACACACACACAAACAAACACACACAAACACAAACACACACTAGGGCTGTAAGATAAATCAGATTTATATCATTGCATTAATACTCACCTTTGAATAGGGAAATAGTGAGTGCGGTTAGCAGCTAATGCTAATGCTAATGCTGCTCCAACCTTGGTGCTGTAGAACTAAACTGAAACTCCTGTATAACTCTGTACTTCAGTGGAGTGACTTTACTGCTCCTTAATACCTGACTGGTAGAATTCATACATAAAGAGCACCGGATTATAAGACGATTTTTGTGATAAATGCGGTAATTTAAGATCTTAATTTATTGTTTTAAGCTAATATGTTTCAGAACTCTTAACACTCGCCATGTTCAGCTTTCTCTGGAACAACATGCCAGCAGGCCACCGTTTGCATATTTTACACTATCAGCCGGTCCCAGCTGCTTCTGATAAGAGCACTTTGCAGAAAGAGCTGGCTCAGATTTGCAGTAATCACAGAGGAGTCTGGGAAATCTCAGCTCTCGACCATTACACCTCCTCCCTCCCAAACCCCAACACCAACAGCTGACGGAGGCTCCGCACGGGGACGATCTCGCGAGAACCAGAGCGACGAGAAAGGTCAGCGATACGGGAAAACAAGTGAAGTCACAAGTCTGCAGATTACATGTTCCAGAACAGCAGACCTGGCAACCCACTGGAGCCCCTTTCACATGTGTACTTTCTATTTATGGTACATTAGAGGTGGGCGATACGGCCCTAAAATAGTATCACGATATTTCATGTTTTTTTTCTGCGATATGACAAAACACAAGACTTTAAAAAATATATTTCAAAAATACACTACTTAACCAAAATGTTTTTTTTTTATTATTGCATACAATACGATATGATATAGCACACCCCTCACTGAGATAATACAAAAAAATAAGAATTTTATCAGATTTGTAACAGAAGTCAATGATACAAAAAGTCTAAATATCTCCATATATCCAGGAATAAAGTAAAATAAATTACTTATCTACAGCTCTGGAAAAAATAAGAGACCACTTAAAAATGGTGAGTCTATACCAAATAGAAAACCTCTGGAATATAATCAAGAGAAAGATGGATGATCACAAGCCATCAAACCACCAAACTGAACTGCTTGAATTTTTACACCAGGAGTAAAGCAGCATAAAGTTATCCAAAAGCAGTGTGTAAGACTGGTGGAGGAGAACATGATGCCAAGATGCATGAAAAAAACTGTGATTAAAAACCAACCAGGGTTATTCCACCAAATATTGATTTCTAAAACTTTAGGAATATGAACTTGTTTTCTTTGCCTTATTTGAGGTCTAAAAGTTCTGCATCTTTATTGTCATTTCTAAAAATAAATGCTCTAAATGACATATTTGTATTTGGAATTTAGGAGAAATGTTGTCTGTAGTTTATAGAAAAAAACAGTAATGTTCATTTTACTCAAACTTAAACCTATAAAAAGCAAAATAGTAGTACCCTGATGTGATTATAGTAATTAGGGATGGGTGATATGACACCATATTTCAGGGTATATTACCGTTGACCATATTATAATTAGTTGGCAATATTATTGAGTATTATGCAATATGGCACATCCCTAGTATACATTAAATGATAATTAAAGAGGAACTAGTGAGATGTAATATCAGACCAGAGTTTGACACAGCAGGTGAGTTTTACTATTACAAACCCAGGAGAAATTTTTACATTACAGCACTTCGCACTTCACCAGTTCATCACTTTTGTTTTTGTAGTTAAGTTTTCAGTTCGGAAAGATTAAAAACATCCCAAGTTCATGTTTAAAATGATTGTGTGGCATGAGGTTAACAAGAAGCAGAAAAACCTGCTCTTCATCCACGAAAAAAACCCAGCAAACAGGCATTATTATGTGTCTCTGTTTCTAAAGAAGAGATAAGTTTTCTGTTTCTGTTTTCCCACGAGAAAAAAAAATCACATCTGTACCTGACTGAGAGGTGAACAGGTTGTTAGACACAGATACCACATTTTCTCTTTCTAATACAGATACAGACTCCAGACTGGTATTTTGGGGTTCATACACTTTTTAACCAATACATTTTCATAACTTTTTTCATTACTTTTCCATGTTTTAAAGGCAAATTTGATATTTCAAGACCATATGATTTTTAAAACGTAAGTGCAGACATGGACAATAAAACCAAACATCAGCTAAAACTATAATGATTAAAAAAATAAATAAATTAAGCAATGTTTGATACAATCTTTAATATTAATAAAATGTGTGCCAGATCTTGAGAGCTCTATTGTGCAGGGCTAAAATGGGCTTTTTTTGATAAATGGAAACACACATTTGTGAATTGCAAATTTCATTGATTTTACCAAAACGTTCTGGGTATTTTTATTTTTCCAAAACTTTTCCAGGTTTTTCCATGACTTTTCATAAGAACCCTGGTATTTGACAATTTGATAAAAAGCACAGATACAGAAAGAGATAAAATATAAAAACGAATAAAAATCTTAACTACTCAATATGTGCATATATGTCCTGATAATTTTAGTACTTGAAAGAACAACATTTTCTGTTTGAGTAGCTGCACATTTCTAAAATTTCAGAGAGTTACAAAAAAAAATTTGCCACAACCTGTACTTGAGGTTTTTCTTTGAGCTCACCACAACACACAACTTAAATCAGATCAGATCAGAGTTTATATGTCGCTTAAAAAGGGTAAATAAGTATTTTTCTAATTTCTGTATATATTTTTTGCTATATAGCTATATGGCTATGTATGTATTTGAGTGTGTGTTTGTGTGTTCACTAGGAAAAACGGTGTTCTCACCTGTGTAATTTGTAACCCAGCCCCCTCGTTATCTGTCCCAGGTGTTCCTTGTCTGAGTTACTGTTTTTCTTTTTGTTTGTTTGTTTGTTTGTCATGCAAAGACAAGCCAAGTGCCATATACCAGTAGTCGTGCACATGTGCATCAGTAACTGGTCCATGGTATTGATGTGCTCTATTGCCGATATTATACTCTTAGCAGAATTAGCACCAATACAATACAATACAAAACAATACAATATCAGTATATATCAATTAAGCATAAAAACATGAATATTAACATTTATACCCAAACAATATTGTTAGAGCCCTTTGACATGACCTGAGAGTTCCCTCCGCTTTTTTGTGTGCCTAGGTAATGTTGTGTTTTGCTTTTATTCAACATTGCTGTGTTTTCCTTATCTAAGTTTGCCACGTTTATGTGCTTTTCATGCAAAGTATCAAAATTAAGCACAGATTTTTTTTGGTATTTAATTTAGAAATCCAGCCGTAATTACGATCACCTCCTTGTTTTTCAGCTCTAATGATCATGTAGGACGCTAACTAGACAGTGTTTAAAAACTCCAGCAGCACTGCTGTATTTGATCCATTCACTGTACCAGCTTAACACACACTAACACCTCATCCACCACCCCATGCTAATTATTGAGTATTAAACGTAATAATAACGTACACAGAGAAGTATAAACAGGGCTGTACATTTTCTGTAGTAACGACTCCACTTTCATAAATATACTGCTGTTTACTAGAGTCATGGATTTCATCCCCTGCTGTATCTGTCTCTGTACTGCAGCCATGACGACAACCAGGCAGATTTCACGAGATCAACCAGCATCTGGCCAATACACGTTTAGGACCACGTCGAGTCACAGTTTCCTGTCTGGAAACCATTCATACCGACCACAACGGCTTCCTGTCTTTGTTTCTTTAAACACCCTTCAGGCTTTGATTCGCTTCACACCTACAGCAGCTTACTCTCGCTCTTTAACTCTTAGTGCTTAACTTCTCTATCTACAACACACACCTTCTCATCTACAACACACACCTTCACACCTACAGCAGCTTACTCTCACGCTTTAACTCTTAGTACTTAACTCCTCCATCTACAACACACACATCCTTACCTACAACACACCCCTTCTCACATTGTTGCTGTTAAAAATGCATTTTCCAATAAAAGGCAGTATTGGCAAAACTGGTTATAATGTTTATGTTAAGGCGGCGGGAGGTGGTGTCTGCAGCTGCTGAAAGTAACTAATAAAAAGTAACTTGTAAAGTAATTTAGTTACTTTTAAAATCAAGTAATCCATAAAGTAACTAAGTTACTTTTTAAAGGAGTAATCAGTAACCAGTAATCGAATTACTTTTTCAAAGTAACTTTACCATCACTGCCTACAACACACACCTTCTCTCACTCCATATCCATTCACCTCGGTATCACTCCTGCCACACTGCTGTGTTTATTACATAAATACAGAATTAATTAACTTTTTAACAGATACTGTTTTCACTAGGGGTGTAAGAAAATACGGACATGTAAAAGTATTGCAATATTTTGTTTTGCAAACGTGATAGTTGACTAAGGGATAGTTGCCGGGTACAGTATACTAAACAAGATCCGTGCCCAAGAACAGAACAAGATGATGTCAGTGATGTGACGTTTCTGTGAACAAACATGGTGGTGTTATGTCAAATTCAGCACCCCCAACAGGGAAAGCACACCCTCTCTGTAGCGCACGCTTTTTCGCTATTTATGTAACCGTGACTTTTGGCACATATTTCTAAGTAAGTTAAAGCAGATTATCTCCGCTTTAATTGAGAAGACGTGCTCTTGAGAGAGGGTGCTTTTCATGGCAGGGATGTTAAATTCGGCACAACACTGGCAAACCCATTGAGCAGTGAGTAATGACGTGAGCGTGCTTAGGCACGGATTGTTTAAACGCAGTGTGAGTGCAGGCCAGCGGGGGAGTGGGGATAAATACAACTGAATAAAATTTAAAATAAATAATCAACGACATACATTTATACTATGATATATCAAATAATATGTAACCCCTGTATCCTGATCTGTATCATAAACCAAGTTCACGTTAACATACAGCCCTACAACAGGCTAGACACAGAATAATATTCTCCCATGGGGTCAGATATGGTCAAACAAGGTCAGAACAGCAAAAAAAAGAAAAGCACTTAGATCTTATCGATAAGAAAACTCCTCTAACAAGGACGAAACACCAAATATAGAGCAACCCAGGCGAAATAACCAATCAGTCTGAGCAGTATGGACAAGGTCAGAGTGTGATTAATTATTAACTCATACAAACTGTTCTCATCTCTACTCTTCAAACAACCCTGTGCTGAGAGGATACAGATAATAAAGCATCTGTATGAAATGCACTAATGTGCTCGTCAGCTTGAAACTGTTAAGGAGCAACACTTTCAGTGGAGTTACCGTATTTTTCAGACTATAGGTTGCACCTTTAATCCTTTCATTTTTCCAAAAACCATCAGTGCACCTTATAATCCGGTGCCCCTTATAGTCAGGAAAATACAGTACTTAAAAACAGAGCCAGGTGTGGTAAAGAACTAGGCGATATGATATGAATTGGGGATTCAGGGGTTTTAATTTAATATATTGCAATATACTGCAATTATTCTAAACCAAATAAATAATAAAAAACTATCATAACATAAAAACACTAGTAGGATTTGTCTACTGAAGGGGGATGAAGCCCTAAAGCACTGAGCTGTGGAGAAGTGGAACTGTGTTCTCTGGAATGATGACACTCCATCCAATATCTATAGGATGAATTGGGAAGCTGGAGATGAGGAGGGGAGTCCCAATACTTTTGTCCAAACTGTTAAAAAAAAAGCATGGGTTAAATAAAGTGCTGGTCAGCTGTCCCCTAGCTGATGAATCACACGCAAAACATGATAACAGCTGAGATAGAAACAAAGACAGAGAGAGAGACAGAGAGAGAGAGAGAATAGAAGGATATAGAAACTACGATGAGGAAATGATAGAAGTATAAACCAAAACCACACTAAAACTTGGTGTTTTGTGGCATCCATCCTCCTTTCCCTGCTTCTCGCTGCACACAGAGAAAACCACGGCTGAACTGGAGAAACATCAGTCAGACTAATGAGATCAGACACACAGGGACAGAAAATCAGACTGAGAGGCTGCGTCCAAAAACACAACCTGCCAAAAGTGCCCTACAAGCATAGTTATACACAGTACTACATGCCTGTGCTTTAAAAATCAAAGTTTACTACATTATATTATTACTGATTATATTTTTATTAATTGATTCTCATTCACATTCAGAGATGTCTGTTTTTGTGCTTTTATTCTGTGTATTTTTAAAAAGTGAATTAAATAATTAAATTACACAGAATATAGTCAGTCCATCAAAAAACAAGTATCTACAAAGACATCAACTTTACAGGAGAAAGATAAAATCTTCTTAACTTTCAATGAAACTCAATTTAAAAACTGTTTATTTCAGGTAATTTTGGAGAAATTCTATTGGTCGATACATCAAGACATTTTAACACAGTATAATTGACAGTTGGTTTGTTGAAATTATGTAGCAAACTAAAAATCGACAAAAAATGGAGATACTTGTTTTTTTTTATTGGACAGCGAAGATATACAACAATTTACAGGCCCTCTAACTAAATATATAATAATAATCGGAAATAACTACTGTTTTTTTTCTCTGAACTCCTTGCTCCTCCAGTAATTTTAGTCCCGTCCGGACGCACATCTCTGAGCTTCGTCTCCTCGCCTTTAATAAAATAGTTTCCACGGAGATCAATGTAAAAAACACAACAGCGAGTAGAAATGGAGGAGCTACTGAACGCTGATGTCATGTGACCGAGAAAAAAAGCCTAAAACTCACTGGTACTCCTATTTTTACAATGGTAGTCCGGATGCAGGAGTTTTATCACTAAAAAGTAGAAAAAAAAGTAGTAGTTTGGAAAAAAAAAAATTCACAGACATCCCCCTGAGATACTAATCCCATCCAGATAGAGGTCTTGATTCTTACTGTAGTCACAATGTATTTATATATAAATAGAAGCCACAAGGCATCACTGACCAGGAACTGATAGTTTATGGCTTTGCTGATTGGACAGACTAAGTGGAACACCTGATCTGAACTGAAACCATACTAGTTTCATGAAGAAAGTAACAAGTGTTTATGTGGATGTGAATAGCATAACCTTCATGAGAAAATAAATGACAGGTATGAGTTTAGTGAATAAGTTGCACTTAATAAACGTCTAATTTCTGGTCTACTTTCATACATAAGGCTCACCAGGTGCTTTTTGAATGACACTAGTAAGGAACAAGGGTTTCGCCATGTTTCCCTCCTAGGAAGGCCTAAGTAAACAAAACTGTAATTCTGTAATAAAAAACATTTTCTTTCGAAGTCTGAAATAGATGTTTTACCCACTCAAACTTTTTTACTCAACCATCCTCGCAACACACACACACACACACACACACACACACACACACAAACACCTCGTCTCCATCGCAGACAGAGTTTACTCTAGCTTAAGATCAGCAGCACCAGCTGATCATCCCCAAGTACTTTACAATACACTGTAGTGTCAGACGCTGACAGCAGCACAGCAGAGCACATTACAGTGGGATAAAGGTCAGCAGATGGCAGCTCAGGGGCTTTCAGGAACAAAAAGACATTCAGGGCTGTGTGTGGCTCTAGTGGACACTCAGAAAGAGTCCTGTATGAACACTTTTCACATCAGTCGTCCACAGGCTTTAAATTAGGCCTTTGTTCAGTCTGTAATGGGACTGGGTCTACAGTTCTCACTGCTTTCAGGGCGTACGGATGAGGAGGCAAGTTTCTGACCCAATGCACCAGAAAGCTCTTTCACTGACGCTGCAACGTGACACTGCAGTTCTGACCTGGCGAATCAATCAGTGAGGTATTAATAGCAGATCTTTGATCTGAGATCTGGAATGCTGAGAATGCTAAAGATGCTGAGGATGCAGAAACGCCGAGTCTTCCAGCTGCTCTGACAGAAAAACCAACACTGACAGGCAGAATGAAACACATGCAGGACAAAGTATTGGCATCTGCCACTGAACAAAGCATGTGCACCTCAGATTACGCTTGATTATTGACCTGCAGTTCACCTGCACAGGTATTAGGGCTGCATCGATTAGTCAAAAATGTAATCAACAATGTTGATGACGTTTAAATGACTTATAAATCTCATGTTCAGCTGTTTCTGTCGTTTTTAGCAATGGAGAACATGGCAGAAATAATCATTTCCTATTAAAAACATAATCATCAGATTAGTCAACTACCAAAATAATCAATAGTTGCAGCCCTAACAGGTATACGTATTGCCTGCAACTGAGACACATTATCAGCTAAAGGTGCAGCCATGACTTGGGCTAAAGTTTCTATTAGGGGTCTCAAAAAATATATCAAAATAACTGAAAAATATTTGCGATAAAAAATATATAAATTCTTTAAAAAAAACACACACAAAAGCGATTTATAATACATGGTTTACGTACAAAGATTCATTGATTCTAAGTGAATTTGGTTCACTTAGATCAAAATTTTGTCCTAGATCTTTCTTTAGATTCCACTGTTCTGATTGGATACACACAGAAACTTTACTTTTACTTAGGATTTAAGCATATAAGCTTTAATGATGTGTAAACTTCATGTAAAATCATGGGGCAGATCACATCACCAGATTTAACCTCGCAGATTCTTTCTTCTTCACCCCACTATTTGTAATTATTCATATAAATTCATATAAATATTGATTTTATATCAACCAAAAATGTAAGAAATGTATCGTGATAGAAGGTGCTGCCCTTCTTGACCTCAACTGGGTTACAGTTTCACTGTGTCACTTTTAAGGAAGCAGTGGCTGCAAGTTACTCAATAACTTTTAAACTGGATTAGATTTATTTCAGTGAAATAAAATGTCATTTATGACAGTGTTGCTCAAATCCATTTCTGTAATCCACACACACTGTGTACTATTGTTTTATTTGTGTTCCTGAGTGACAGCACTCACTCAAAAGTCCTTTATGAGCTCAACCAATTGGAAGAAGAAGAGGTAGGTGGTTTTTCAAAGCCAATATTGGGGTTGAATTGTTGTTTCTGGTGTCTGAACAACATTTAATCATGTTTAGTCAATGTTCAAGTCTAAAAGCACTAGACGTTCCCACTTTTACCAGTTAAATATTCACTCTGCAGTTAAAAGTATGGGAAAAAAGAGAGTTTGGATATTTTGGATATGGATCTGTTTTATCCTTTGAGAGTTGGAAAGTGTGTTGAAATATAACCTTTTTTAATGGACGATTTATTGCCCTGCAAATAACTGAGATAAACATTTTAAACGTTGTAATATTGACATTGGATGCTACTGATATAATGATCATTTAATAGCATAACAATGCATTTACACTGTTTTTAAGAGATAGGACAATGGGAGTCACAGTGGGTAGGCCTGTCACAATAATTACATTAACAACTAATCATACAATTTGTCTATTGTGTTTATTTGTATGTTTGTACACATATATAACAATGAAGAGTATTTTAGCCAGCAATGCTAAAATTTTAACAGGCCAATGCTTCAATAACTGAGACTCTATTTACATGACATTAAATGGTCTTAAAATTACAGAAAATAAATAATATCGATTAGCGCAATCATTTTTGGGACAATATATCGCCCAAAAAACTTTTTTACCGTGACAGGAAGGTGATAACAGTAGGAGATACTGAGGTCTGCAAAAACTAATGATATCATTTCCATATATTGCACTAAATGCTGAAAATCTTTAGTAACAGGCCTAGTTAGAAGAGAAAAAGTGTATGTGGATCTCTTATACTGCAGCTGGGCCTTATATTCATGTTAAAAAAAAGGTTAATTTCTAATTAGAGAGACTTGGGACAGGATGTTACCATAAATCACTCCAACTAGAGTTGGAAAACTCTGGATTATAACAGTGAAACAGGAAACAAAGGCACATTTTACAGCCCAGTTTCCCAACCCCCAGTCCTGTGGTTATAGTGTTAGCTAATGATCAGGTCCTGTTTTAGCTAAACCAGGTGTGTAAGTGCAGGGAAAGTGCAGGTGGGCCTCTGATACAGCTGGGCTTTTCTCCAAGAAATAATAGGAGAGTCTGTACAGTCATAAGTTTTATGACACCTTCTCATTCAACTTTTCTTCTGAAGAGCATTTATAGGATCCTCTACTCTCTTCTGGCATAACAGTCCACACTGATGTGAAGATTTTAGATTGTATTCAGTCATACAAACTACATACAAAATATATAAATATAGGTACTAACATTGGATAACCAGTTTTAGATCATAAACACTAATATATGACTCATGACAAAAGGTACTGGATTGAGCTCAGGCACACCAGCAGTTCCTTAACTCAACCTCCTTAGGAAAGGGATGATGGTAATGGTGATTTTAGGCAAAAGCTTATGGATTTCTATGGAGACTATACAAGTTTGGTGGTTGTTTTAGCAATAAGCGCAACTTTGGTTAATCTAGTGTTAATCAATGTTTGGTTACTAGTGCATCCTCTAGAATTGGCAAATTTAATTTATTAAAGAACATATCACTGTCCAATGAAAAACACTTCTCCATTTTTGTCGATGTTTAGTTTACTACATAATTTAAAACAGACAAACTGTCTCTTACGCTGTGCCAAAATTTCTTGATGAACAGACCAATAAAAGCTCTTCAAAATGACCTGAAAAACTATTTTTTATATGCACCATATAAACCCTAAACACCTGTGTCAGCAATTTGTGCAGCTTTTAAAAACGTATTTCAAAAGGGGGTGTTCAAATATGTTTAGAGACCATACAAGTTGAATACCTGCATCAGCACTGAGCACTTGTGTAAATACTCCTGGACAGACCCAAAGCCCAATCCCACCTTTAGACAAGGATTAATAGGCTTAGGCTCATGTGTGGCTTCTCCAAAGCCCATATATATGGTGGCAAAGCTGTGGAAGCTCAATGTCTGTGTCAGCAATTAGTGCACCTTAGAGTAATTAAAAGGAACATCTCTAGGCGATGTGTGAAAGCAGTTCTGTGGATTTCTTTAGAGAATATACAAGTTGTACACATATGCATGCAATGGATGAACCATACAGCAATTAAAAAAGGGTGTCTGGATACTTTTGAATATGTCTGCCTCAAAGACGAAGCCTTTTAACAACTATACACTATGTTTAGTGAGAGTTTTTTTTGTGTGTTTATGTTTTTTTACAATTATGGCCAAACTTCATTCCCCTCTAGGCAATAAATGCATGGTGATCCTATGAATTTCTATAGAAACTAAACAAGCTGAAAGACTTTATCAATATGGTGTCTACCTTAACCGTTTAAGACCCTGCGTCAATTACAATGGACATCATGTCGTTTCTTTTTTTTTATTGTTTTGTTGCACAGAACATTAATTGAGACCTGTTGTCCATCAGAACAGATCATAAACCAGCCAATCCAGTGAAACAATAGCTTAGTCTTTTTTTATTTAGACCATTTTATTTTTTTATAGGTTTTATATTAGGCATTATAGTAGTGTCTTATTTCGTGTGCATTACACACAGTAAACAGCATTCATATGTTTTTGCATCAGGTTTAAAAGGGTTCAAAAGTAATTTCAGTGGGTTTTTAACCACTTTTGGACATGCGGTTCGTCTGAAATACACTTAAAGTCTAATTTATGCATTGAAAATGGTTTTATTTCCATAATGCATGGTCAGATGAACAACTAAAGAACTTTTCTCACCTCTTGCAGTCTCTTCTTGGCTCTCTGAAGCGCGTCCTCGTACCCTTTCTGCCTCAGCTCGCTCAGACTCTCGTAATATTCCTCCGAGTCATCCCCATCAGCGAACAGCACCTGAGAGAGGATCTTCCAGCCGCACGTGTCCAGCGCGTGGCCCAGGTACACCTGGAGCTGGTAGCACAGAGCCTCCATCTCCCGCTGCGTGAGCTGGGGGTGGCCGAAGATCACGGACCACACGGCGGAGGGCTCCTCGGGGAAGGCGGGCAGGCACGGATCCAGGTCCGAGTTGACGGCGCAGAGCTGCAGGTGGGCGGCCCGGACGTCCTGGAAGGAGAACAGCCCGGCCCAGCTGAAGTCTTCCCGGAGGCCCGCGTCCGAGTCCTCGGGGTCGGTGTCTGGGGCTGGAGAAGCTCCACTGACCGGTTCCACCACTTCCACATCTCCTGTCCCCGAGTCTACAGCTCCAGAGTCCCCAGTACCACCAGTCCCCCGAGTCCCAGCGCCCACCACCACTTTACTGGGACTTTTAACGTTCGATGGCCTGCTCTCCACCTTCTCCTTCACCGGGCTCTTCACAGGCCTCTCCTTCACCGGGCTCCGGAGCGACGAGCGCCGGCTCGCTTCCTCCGCGGCAGCCGGGGCAAGCTCACCTTCCTCGGCTGCCTCCGCCAGCGAGTCCCGGAGCGCGGTGCGCTTCTGCACCGTCCGGTCGTGGCACGTTATGGCGAACTTACCCTCCACGTCGTTCCAGGCCACGATAAATACGAACTTGTGCTTCTCCTTCTCGTCGAAAACATTGGGCCGAACCGAAACCCAACCGGACTCTAAAGAATCCTCCATGGTGAATGACATCTCACGGATAAAACGCAGCTCCCGTTCCCGTTCCCCGTATCCGAGCTAGGTTAACGTTAATGCTAACCGATGCTGTTTAGACAGATCCTCCAAAGACAACAACAAAAACAACAAACCACGAAAACAGCGGAGTCGACACCCCTCCTTCGATTCGAATATTTACATTCGCCTATTTAAACCGTATTCGTGTCGAATTTACAGGCGGAAAACTCTCTCCGCTTAAACTATACAGCCCGACGAATAAAATAAACACCTCTCTCCGACTTCTCTCCGCCTCCCGAATGATAAAACTCCGTTTTCTCGCTCATCTTCCCTCCTCGCGCTTCACTTCAGTAACGGCAGCGCTTTAAATCGTCGGTTGTCCGTTATTTTTAACGGCCGTTTTATATTTTTAAGTTTTTGGAATTTTTTTGAAATTGTCGCTCGGGCCTTTGTGCTCTAACGGACAATTCGGGCTCGCGCTGCTCTCCTCCGTCACGTGGGAGGATTCTGTTTACAAGCGCGCGGCTGGCCAAGACGTCACAGCTGCCCCCCCCTCTCCCTCCTCTTTCTCCTCCCCTCCACCACGTTTTAGTCATGGCCTGTTTGGATCATTTTTCTGAACCGATTCTTCAGAACAACTAGATCATCTTTAAAAAAAATTGAATATTATTAAAAATTACTTTATTTCACTCATTTAGTTCAAAATGTGAAAGTCATAGATTATGTAGATGTATTACACTTAAAGTGATCTATTGTCCTATTAAATCTGTGACATTTAAATAACTTTAGGCACTTGTTCAAATTATCAGCCTTAAGCTTTTATACCCGCCATCACTCTTGCACTATTGTCTTGTGTCTTTTGTCTCACGTATGTCTATATCTGTGTCCTTGTTGTATTGTACATATAGTGTCTCCCATTCTTTTATATTCATAATCTTATTTTCTATGGAAAATTGTCAGTATGACAATAAAACTACTTTACTTGATTTTAAGATTTAATTTCTTTTATTGTTAATGATTATGGCTTAAAAACATACATAGCAATTGAAAGGCATACTAATAAAAAACAATAGTTGAAGTTATTTAATTTATGATTAGCTGACTCTTATCACATATAAATATTTAGTACTCCAAATATTATACAAAAAGTGATATGAAATGAATGATGCTATAAATATAAAATATATAGTGTTATATAGTCTACAGTATTGTGTTAAAACGTCATCTTTTCTTTTTCTTTTTGGTAAATAAATGCTAAAATCAGAAGTCTGTTGTCATTTTAAAGGTGGTCCTCCTATCACAACACCTTTATCTATATATAGTGCTAGGAAGATCAAATATTTATATAGCTATATTTACTAGAAAAATGTTAACAAATAAATGAAAATGTTATTGCTGTGTTCTTTGTTTTGTTTGTTTGTTTTTTGTCACTTTTTTTTGAGTGAATGCAACATTAAAAAGAATCGATTCATTCATGACTCGTCTATTCTGAATCAGTTAGGCTAACGTTAGCCTAGCTGCTAAACGGCATAAAAACAGACCCGGAGCGCTTCTTCAGAACCGGTTTCACCTGATTAACAACCGGAACCGCTCCCTCCGGTTCTCTTATGATCTCTAAAACACAGTGTGTTTATGTTTACTGATAATTTGCATATTCTCCCCCTTTTTAAACATATATCCCCGTTTTTTTAACCGGACAACAATCCTTTCTGCTGACGTAACGTAAACATCTGCACGTGGGCCACGCACTGTACGCCGTGACGTAGTGGGGCTTTAAAGGACTTTAAACGTGCTGGAGAGAAATTCTATAGAAATACTGATAAACTGACCCTGATTTTATTTATATATTTATATATATAATCAGGGTCAGTTTATCAGTATTTCTATAGAATTTCTCCACCACAAACAAACACACACTGTAAACCTAGTAACTATTAAAACAACAGTAAAACCAGTAATACAGTCAGCGTTTTTTATTTTTATTTATATCTTATAGGGTATAGTTAATTTTTCAAAACCTCAGTTAGCATCTTCTATAGTTTTTTATTTCTTACTGTGCTTGCACTTACTTCTTTTTTGGTCATACTGTACCACCCCTATTGTTTGTATATAAAGTATATTAAAAAAAATACCTGAAGAAAATTATATATAGTTTGTAAAAAAGGGTAATATTTTTAGCAAACAATTAATTGGTTAACAGCTTTCAGCTGGAAAGTATCTAACATTTAAGAAAAAGATCTAACAAATTGTCAATCTTTTTAAGCCTTAAAAGTAAAAGCAGTGCCGTTACAGACTACTGGGTTACTGCTGTTACTCTCTACTGCAGCATTTACACACTTACACACTTATAGCACATTCACACTTTCATCATCATAATATCTAGAAAAAGACAAAACCACAAACACAGAGAACTCTGTAACTATTAAAAGTAGAAGTTCTTTCTTTTCTTTAGAGAAATTACAGACAAAGCCAGAGAGCGGTGAGTACTGTTTCCTACACCTTCAAATAAAGACTCTTAGAAACTGGAGAAAAAAACTGCTACAGGAAGACGTCTGGCTGACACACATGGAAACAGCTTTAGCTTTAGCCTCGAAAAGAGAAGAATTAGAGTTGGTCTGACAGGTGAAGTGATAATCAGTAATAAAGTCATTGATAAGATAAAAAAGAAAATAATAAAGAATCTGTTACAGAAGTGAGGGGATGGACGTAAGTGCAGAATATAATTAATTTTATTAAATTAATAAAAACTAAAACAAATTAACAAACAAAATAAACCAAAGTTACACTGAATACATAACTACAAAACACTAAACTTGAAAACAGGAATCTAAGAAACAGCATGAAACAAACCTGAACGCGGACAGCAAACAAACCAACAAAAGACTAGACAAAGAAGGCTTGAAACAAAGGGGCTTATATACACATGGAGGGAACAGGAAACTGGAAACACCTGAGGATCAATCAAGAGGGGCGGGGTTACAAATAACTAATGACAGGGTGGGGCTAGGGCGGGGACAGGACCAAAACACAACAATAGCACATGGCTGGGAAACATGACAGGTAAACAGAGGGGCAGGAGCACAAGAGACCAAATGAGGGAGAAACATGACAGACATGGGCTAAACTGTGACAGAATCAGCTTAGCTGGATCATTCAGCACTGCAGCTACTGGAGTACTAAACAATATAGGGCTGTTCTAACCTTTCTAACTTTTGAATGGAAATGTATATAATAATAATAATAATAATAATAATAATAATAATAATAATAATAATAATAATAATAATAATAATAATAATATCATCACCACATTATTATTTTTTGGTGTGTTGCTCCAGGATAAAAAAGAAGAATACTTGCTGTCAGGACGACAGCGGCTAAATATACCACTGCTCATCGTCTGACTGAAAGAGTCTCTAATTGCTCTTCACTCAATAATTGATGACCTCACTACAAGAGAGCCTGATCAATGACATTTCTCCTACACACATCCAGAGGTGACAGACTGCTGAGACAAGTCCTGAAACAGCTCTCGATTTAAAGGGGAATTTCACAGATTTTAAACAACATAAAGGGGAATTATATTCTTTTGCAGTATTTCTGTATTATTCAGTGTGAGAGGTGTGAACAGCCATTCAGGGTGGGGTGAAATAGCTCATTGTTGAGGAACCTACAGACTCAGTTTACATACAGTAGTGGTGAATGGAAGCAGGTATCACCCTAAGGACAGTACAAACATTATATTTACTATAAATAAATAAATAAAAAACGTTACTGAATCTATACAATGATGGTAAGTAGTAGTAGTAGTGATCAGTCATAGCAGGAAGCAACAAAGCCTCTCTTATTGTTTTCTATAAAATGTTGAGTATAAATATATAGTTTATGGATGATGTGAATATATCTGCTACTGTCAGCTCTGATACTGGTTTATATGGTAGAGCATTTAACAATATATTAACACATACAGTATTTAGCTTTTCAGATTCTAGAAGGGCCTAAACCAACCTGACACTAATCGTAATGTAAAATGTGTCCAGTAGGTGGAGCTGGACACAAGCTTCTTCCATATTTATTATTACTGTGCAAATCATATTCTAATACAGCTTTTACAGCACATTTTTTTTCTCTCTACAAATATATTTTTTAATTTAATTTATGATTAGCTGACTCACATCACATATAATTATCTAGTTCTCATAGGATAATACAATATGATTTAGGAAATAAATTATGATATAATTCAAAAATATTTGGATAATTTGGTCTCAAACTATAGTGCTATGTTGTAAAATTGTCATACATGATCTATAGTGTTATACACAATATGTAGTGTTATGTAGTTTAAGTATTCTATATAGTCTATAGTGTTACAGAGTCTATAGTATTCTAAATAGTCCAAAGGGTTATGTAGTCTACAGTGTTATATATAGTCTAAAGTGTTCAGTAGTCTATAGTGTTTTATATATAGTCCAAAGTGTTATGTAGCCTATATTATTATATATAGTCTAAATTGTTATATACAGTCTATAGTTTTATGTAGTCTAAAGTGTTATGTAGTCTACAGTATTGTATATAGTCTAAATTGTTATATAGTCTTGTGTTATAGTATTATATAAGTGTTATGCACAATCTATAGTATTGTATACAGTCCATAGTGTTTTGTAATCTATAGTGTTATGTAGTCTATAGTATTATATACAGTCTATAGTCTTATGCAGTCTATAGTTTTATACACAGTTTATTCTTGACTATAGTGTTATACACAGTCTTTAGTGTTATGTAAGTCTATAGGGTTATATTGTTTTGTAGTATGTAAGCGTTCTCACACATAGTAAACCCTTTACATCTCTTGCTTACATTAACACAATAAATCACCTTTGATGGATCAGATTACTCCAGCAGGACACCTGTTGCCCCATATGGTGTAATTGGGAGGAATGACCCGGGCTGGGGGTCGGGAGGGGGTGGGGGGGGTGGGTGCTGTAACTGAAGCTACAGACCTGATGCCCTCTGCTGTTTAAACCTTAAATACATTACTTTACCACTGAGAGAGATCTTAATTCTACTGGATATATAGAATAGACTTTATACTGGTTTCTATTCTGTTAACCCCAGTCACCTGATGCCTTCACTATGGGCCGGTTAACAAGTGGTTTATACACCAATCAAGCTTAATATTATAACAATCTCTGTGTTTCTCCACCCATTCAAATTTTTTTTAGCTCAATTGATCATATACAAGAACTCTGTAGTTGTATAATAATTATAGACTGTAGTTGTGTATCTGTTTCTCTGTACACTTTATAATACTGTTTCTTTTACCCTGTTCTTTTACAATGCTAAGCTTTTGTTCTTAATGGCTTTATTTTTTCTCCTTACATTAATTTTACTTTTATACTTTAAGTAGTTTTGAAACCAGTACTTTTTTAAAACACTTTCACTTAAAGAGTAAAAAGCTTGAGTTGATACTTTTTCAGTTTCTACAGAAGTATTTTATTAAACACTAGTATCTATACTTCTACCCACAGAGTAATGAACGGAATTACTTGTGGATTTAACACAGCAGTGCTGCTGGAGTTTTTAAACACTGCAGCATGCTGGACTGAGAATAGTCCAGTATGTGTTACGGTAACAGGACTGAGTGAAACCCAGGGACACAACTAAAATGTGTATTTTAAATTAAATATAATGCATTTATTATGAAAAAAGTTAACAGTTATAGAGTGGGGGAGGTTACAAATGCTATTTTTTCAGTGTTCTATGTAGTTTTTTTTTTTTTAAATTACATATATTACTTTCGCAATAAGGTCACAGTACAAGACACTACTCACACTAAAGTTATTTTGTGTGCACATTTATACATTTAATTTCCTAGGGACAGAAATGGCATGGATTTGGTGGAATATCCTATATATCATCTAAAAATATTGATTATCACAAATTTTATAGCTGTGACTGATGATATCCATTATAACAAAGGAAAGAAAGTAAAGCAAAGCAGCACAGATGTCATGGTCAGATTTTTATTGAGGCAGAAATGCAACAACAAACTCCAAAACAGTGAAATTTCAAGCACTAGCATGGACAACACTGTCGGAAGACTGGAGTGCTCAGAAAACCTGGAATTCTATGTTGAACTACTCCTAAATCATTGTGGTCACAACAATGAAAGCGCAGTGTCACTCGTCTCAGCAGTGAGGAGTCTACAGGACATCTACAGGACGTTCTGAGGAACTGCTCATATACAGTAAAAGGCACTGAGGCACAGACTGCCTCTGCAAAAGCCTGCAAAGAGGTAAACCTGCAAAACTGACCAACACTGCTGGGAAAAGAGCGGGAAAAACACTGCTGATTCACTTCTATCAAAAAAACAAATGGTCCTGGTAAAACGAGCCAATGAAAAAACGCTTCTATTATGTTAGTTAAATGTGATCTGTAAACTCAAAGTAAAGGAAAGAGCATCACGCCCACCCTCCCGTATCCCCGGCGGTCGTGGGTACGCAGCACAGCTCAGGTCTCGGGCCACTTCAGTTCTTAGCGTCGGCCTTCTCGAACAGGGGGCGGAGCTGGTCCTTGGTGGTCGCCTCCTTCTGCTGCATCAGAGCAGCGTCGCCCTTGGTGACGCCCCAGCCGTCTGGGGTGGACATGGAGGGGCACAGAGGACGTCCGGAGGCGGGCTTCATCTTCTCCCAGTAATCACGACGAGCCCTGAATAACAGGAGAGCATGTTAAAGCATAACTCTAACACAGAAAAATGTCTAAATATACACAATTGCATTTACATTAACTCTTAAAAATCCAGACTCAGTTCTGAATATTGATACAAAATTCAAAACTGAATCTGATAAATTACCCAAGCAGCTCATTCATGTTTTAATGTATATTCATTCTCTGCTGCATTTTGTTATAGAACTTGTTATATTGTACTATGGATTATATTTGAATTGTTAAAATAGTTGGAACAGATCTGTAGAAGCAAAAAATACCTTTTGAAAGGAGCTATTTTTTATCTCCAGTACTGACCACATGACCATGCATATTCACTCAATTTAGTGAGTTTGGTATACTATATGTCACTTAGAGACTTCATGATTGTTTCTGAGTTAACTCACTCAAACAACTCAAAAGCCAAAAGTTTGCATGTCAGTTTGATCAATAATACATATCACTCAGAAATATTAGGAATTCAGATGCAATTTGTGTTAAGATTATATTGTATAATATATAGTACATATTATACTTGTGTCTTATAAGTGTCTTGGGCCAATTGTCGTTTTATACTTGGTAACCGGGGTGCTGGCACATGCAGCACTTGATCAGTCTGATTGATCACGAAAGTGATTATTGGTATCTGAGACTGGTTATGCAGGGTAATTTGTGTATTTACGGTGTTTGAGTGTTTGCGGTTTAGCCCCACTCACCTGGCTCTGACCCATGGCTTGGTGTGCATCTCCAGGCCGCTGCCCCACATGCCGTGTTTCTTGGAGGCCTCGGGGAGGAAGCCCCGCTCCTGGGCCAGCTCCTCAGCCACAGCGCGGATGTGGTAGGGCTCGTAGCCGCAGCAGCCGCCGATGTAGCGGATCCCAGCGTTGAAGGCCTCTCTGGCGTACTGCTGCATGTCCCAGCGGGTCAGAACTCTGGGCTCCAGAGCTGCAGAACACTACTCATCAATATCAATTATAATAATGTGTTATAATTTCTGTATAAAATGTATTTTCTTAATATAGATTTTAAGTCATTAAATACAAATAAGTATGAGTATGAGTAAGAAAGTAATGTCACCCCACAGATATGCAGTCTATGAATTATTTTACGACTGTCAGTCTATGCTGTTGGTGTTATTAAGTCACATTTTCTACAGAAAACTTTTAATGCACAACATTTAAAAACAAGAACATAAAATATAACAATATACAATATTTAGCATGTAGGTAAGAGTAAATTTTGTATGTATTATATATATCCCAAATATAACACGGGTCACACAACACCAAGGTAAGGATCCAGAACCTTTTTTTTTTTTTTTTTTTTTTTACAAAATAACTTAAGTCCAGGCTAACAAAAGAAAACGGGGACATCCAAAAATCAAGTTTAAAAAAGGGAGCAAAGGAAATTGAGCAATATAACACAGGTGAGCAAAAACTAAAACTAAGGTGAGAGCGACCTCCTGAGGTGTGGAGGTGCAACACCTGGGCCATTGGTAATACACGGTTTCTATGTTACCAACTTAGTATTAAAATAAACTAATCAAAAGGGCAAAGTTTATGAAAAAGCATGTGTGGATATTGCTCTTTGACTCTGTGAGTCTTTGCTTTAACATGCCCTGGACGCTGTACAAGGGTGCATGTTTGTGTGTTTGTGTCTGTGTGTGTGTGTGTGTGTACTAACCGAAAGGGAATTCGGGCAGGTCGATGAACCCTTGGCAGTTGCAGTCGGGGGTGTGGTAGGCCAGAGGCTGCACCATGTAATGGGCCTTTAGCCCTGCCTTCTCCACAGCGGCCTTCATCATCGCCACGGTCTTCACACAGGTCATGGGGTCGAAGTGGCAGTTCACGCCCACGATGTCGGCACCTGAGGACAGGGATTAGGTAAAGCTCAGCAAACCTGTCTGCTGATGTGGAATATGCGGCCAGTAGAGGACCAGCAGAGGGAGCTTGGTGGTTTTACTGTGATTACAGAAGATGATGCTCGAGAGATTATTCTGATGACTATTAGAAATTGGCTTGTGTTGGGCTGCTTGTGGCTTATACTTGGCAACCCATTAGTTTGCAAATGTGGAGTGAGCAGATTCACATATTATACTTGGAATCCGGGGTGCTGACATGTGTAGCCTGGGCCAATTGTGCTACTATACTAGGCAAACGGGGGCTGTTGGCACATGCAGCACCCAGCCCAAATCTGAGCTGAGTATTTGGGCCAATTTAGACGCTACTTAGCGTTTACCATGTGGTATTTGGCACAAAAATGGCCTGAGTGAGTTTTTCTATCTGGATAAGGTGGAGAAATTATACAAAATGATGCTATTTTTGCATAGATTTTGTTTTTTTTTGCAGAAAAAAAAATGTTTTATTGGTTTTAAAACAAGCTAAAAATAATAAAAAATAAAAATTTGATTATGTTGTAATAGTGGGTAGTGAAATAATCCGTTTGTGTGTGTATATTAATGTGTGTTTGTGTGTGTGTGTGCACCACAGAAAGACCTACCAGCCTTCACCAGCCTGACAGCGCAGTCTCCAGGGGTGACTCCATGCATGTCCCCCTTGGGTCCGATGCACATGCTGGCTGCCACGGGTTTCCCAGTGCTCTTCAGAACCTGCACCGCCCACTCAGCCTCCTCCACGTGCTCAAAGTACTGCAGAGAACAAAAACAACAGTCAGCTAAAGCTAATAAAAGGGTAATTCTATAGAAACATAGAAATATAACTTATTTGCTGTATAAATCCACATAAATACAAAAAACAATTAATATTCATGCAATCAAATCCTCACAGCAATGTTCTAGCATGCCGTGTACAGCTTTCTCACCTCAGCGATCAGGAAGTCAACGTCCTTCTTGATGAAGACGTCCATCTGCTTCTTAAAGATGGCCTTCACGTCAGTCTCGCTCTTGCAGCTCAGGTAGGAGGGGGTCTGGGAGACTCCGCCCGCCACCAGGGCATCGCCCTCATTGGCTACCTGCCTGGCCAGGTCACACGCGGCCTCATTGACCTGCTGACCCTGTGATCAGTAATGATGTTTATTAGTACAGGTGCAGCACTAATGTAGATATACACGATAATACATATTTAAAAAATATATAAAAATATAACGCTTTAAATTAACTTAATTTAATCAACAACTGTGGTCCCTTGTAACTGTATTGTGTTTTCTTAACATGATAATATCTGACCATATAAAGAAAATAACAATTAATTTTTATTTTTTTTATTTTGTTTAACAATTATCAACTTCACAAATGACAATGACAATATTATAAATAACATAAAAAAGTGTATACAAAAGGGGAAAGCTGTCTAAAGGAAAGACTACACACTGATGGTGAGTGACGAGGGGGAATATACAAATAGATATTTTCAGGAGCCAATGGGAAAGATCGAAAATAAGGCATGTAAACTCATCACTAAGTTCATTGAGGCTAATAATTGAACCAGTAATTATATAATAATATAAATAAAGAAATAATAATAATAATGTATAGTGAAAATCTCATTTATTTGAACTGAAAAAAAAAAACACAATGCAAAATGTAATTGATGTGTGTTAAAGCAGAATATTATAATAGACACTCGATATCTGTGTATATCTATATATTTATATTTATATCTCCAGTAGCAGTGCTGTTTGTAGCTTTGTTTTTGGGGCATTTATGTGTACTAATGTGTACAATAAATGCATACATGACAAATAATGTTTTTTAATAATGTACTACTGAATTGTATTTGTAATTTGTAATGTAAGCAGAATAGATACAATTAAATAAACATATCTGAATATAAATATTTTTTTTCATCTTTGATGAAATTTGATTATTTTATTTAAATTTATTTATTATTATTTTAATAATAATAAATATCTACTAATAAAATAATCATTGTTAAGAAGGAAAGTGTGATTAATGCTGAGGATAATCCTGTGTTTTTCACGAGTCCGGCCCTTTAAATAATATAATATCATATCAGAGAGTGATAACCTTGGACTGCAGATTTCAGAGGCTCTGTGGGGAAAAAGCCACATGTAGTGTTCTCTAATCCATAATAAAGTTATATCAGGACACAGAGCAGCAGTGAGACGCTCCACAGAGCTTCACTCAGACCTGGAACTGATTTTACTGCAGAAAAGAACTTCTCTCTATAAAAGGATAAAATAAAAGATAGAGTCTTACGGTGAATCCGACTGCGTTCCCCCTGTTCTCAAGTTTGTCGTCGCTGGCGTAGAAGGTGAAGGTCTGCATGACATTTGACCCCGCCCTCAGGAATTCTCTGTGCAGCTGTCGCACTGAAAAAGAGAGAGACAGACAGACAGAGAGAGAGAGAGAGAGAGAAAGTGAGTGAATCTTCTACAGCTGTTGCTGACCCACACAGATCTGCAGGGCTTCAGCTTCAGCTTTTACTCGGTGTTGCATTTTGACCCAAGACCACCTTTTAATCCTCTGGAATTGTGATTATTACACAGTTATTTCTTATGCATTTATTAGTTATATTATTATTTATTATCATTTTTTTTCTATATTATTACAAGGCATATCTACATCCAATACACTATAAATTAGAAGTTGGTCATAAATATAAAAAAAAAAAGATATATATATATATATATATATATAAATGTGCAAGATAATGTAATGTGCCTTTGAGCAACATTACACAGTAGTGTAACACTTTTGTTACATTAATCATAAGGAGAATGTTTTTTTTTAGTTTCTTCTGAAAAATATAAATCATGTTAATGTAAATATATATTAATATAAATATATTGCTGTGTGAAATTCTGTGTTTTTGAGTATAATATTGTTTTGTTGAGTTTTGTTGTTCACTTATGAAATACTATAGAGATCAAACAAAAAACCTACCAGAACACTCTGTTTTTTTAATGAATATATTAGCAATATATTGCAAAGAAAGTTGTAATGGGACAGTGATACCATTAACTAGAATTAATGCGTCTTAATTGCATATTAATTACTAATACTAAATATTTTTGAGTAGTAAGTATGGAGTATTGATAGTTAAAAAGTTTCAGCGTTGAGTATACACAATAACTACAATGCAGAGAATACTGTCCGACATACTCGCCTCTGAGCGGCGAAAGAGCTAGCGCTGCGGTTAGCGACTAATGCTAATGCTGCTGCACCCAGCCTTAGTGCTGGAGAAACTTCACTAAAAACTCACCCTTATAGCTCTATACTTCTCGGAGTGGCTTTACTGCTCCTTAATTTACGGGCTGGTAAAATCCATATATAAGGCGTACTGGATTTTAAGGTGCACTGACAATTTTTAAGGAAAATGAAAGGATTTTAAGTGCACCTTATAGTCTGAATAATATGGAACTTCCTGGGCAAACCTGCACTATTAATATTAGTTAGTATATAGTATATATCTTATAATACTAGTGTATGGTATGCAAAGACTGTTAATATCCTCCCAATATTGTCCTCTCTCAGCTTAGAAATAATAAATATTACATTTTTAAATATAAAAGTAAAAAACTACGATGAAAAAGTAGGAACTAGTACTTTTTTTAAATATTCAGTTTGTTGCAGATCCCAAAATAGCAGCCAGTTTCATGCTTTAAATGTAGAGGAATGTGAGGACCTCGAGATGAACAGAAGCTGATTCAGATTTTTCTAAAATCTCTAAACTGAGAGCTCTTGTTTACTGTTAGATTTGGGCGCAGTGTGTTTTGTTATAAAGTCACTGAGTTTAAAACTCTTACCAGCCTCAGGATGCTCTGCAGCAGCTTCAGGGGTCCAGGGTCCCGCTTTAACGTAGCCCCTCTTCTCCAGAGCGAAGACGAACCCTCCATCCCCGAGAACGATCTCACCAGCCTTCAGACGCTCCAGAATTCCCTGCAGAAAACACAACATTAATATTAAAATAACAGAAATCTGACTGTTCTTCATATCAGAGCTGGGCTTTAATGAGCATTAACTGAGGATATATTTATTGCCTAATTAAAAAACACTGAACTCTACATTTAAACTGTTTCACTATAGAGAAAAATGTAAAATCATGTTAAAAATCACTGTATGTGCATTAAAGCGTGCATTATTTTAACAACATTTTAAAAAACTGTGCCACTGTTGATGCTGCTTCTTTGCATGTCAAAACATTGAGTTAAATATTGTGTATCGTAAATATGTCTTTAAATCAGGGCTGGGCAATATTGTAAGAATTTTATCTCGATATACTTTAAATATATGAGCAATTCTCAACTTAGATTCTTAGTTCTTACATAACAAATTTTATTTTTTAATAACAATTTATTTTTAATTTGTAAACAGACAGCACCACTTAATGCAAGTGATGCGCAAGCTATTTCCTATTACTGTTTCCTTTACATTTCCTCAAAAAAGTTTTTTTTTAACATAATCTCTTTATATTTCAGTTAAAAAGAAGTTCAAGTGTAAAATATGTAAATCGCTGCCACATAAAACAGTTCTTTACAAGTTTCTGACAGAAGCAAATGTCTAAGTACTAATAATATTCTCTCTGCAGCTTATATATGTAAAGAAATACAATCTTAATTACCCTATTGTGAAAAGTGCAATAAAACAGTAATTTGATTTAACTTCTTACACTTTTTACACTAACTCTTTAAAATTGTAACTATATACATGTATATTGCAAAAATATATTGCAAAAACACTCTAAAAAACTATTATCTGCAAAAGTGCTTGCATATCAAATGTGGCACAAGCACAGTAAATTTGCTGATTGCAACACTTTCAGGGTTAAATTAATATATGTGTGTGAGTTTTTAAAAGGTATGTCATTGAAAATAAATTGAAATATTTTCTATTGTGATAAATACTGATATTAAATTACTGCACATACCTACTTATATTTATGGAGTTTAGAAAAATAAACACAAACTTTTCTAGAAAAGTTTTGCACACACACACACACACACACACACACACACACACATGCATGCATACACTCATACAATTTTAATTTAGATTTAAAACATTTATCTGACTTATAAGGTTATTTCTGTTACAGAGTTGTGCCAATATAGAGTTGGGAGTTATGCCCAAGGACTCATATTGGTGTAGAGCAGCATTCAGTCACCCATATGATAGGCGGTGGTGTTATCCACTACACCACACCAACCACTCCAGCCACTATTAAACTAGATAAACGAGTGTAACATTGAAGTTTGCTAGAGTTAAAGCAGAAACACAAATAACTATACACACACACACACACTCTTAGCAGAGTGCCTGAGAGAGTGAGGCAGAGTAAAAGAGAGAGAGAAAGTGATAGAGAGAGAGAGAGTGAGGCAGAGTGAACTCCTACCCGTTTAGCTCCTGGTGCCATGGTGTGCAGTAAACTGGTTGAACTGGTTGGGAGCTGAAGGCTGTGGAGGAGATCAGAGCAGGAGATCAGGCTGAGAGCTGAGGACTGCAGCGGACAGGAGCTCCACAGCCTCTCACAGCCTTTATACCCGCCCGAGGAGCTGCAGGAGGAGTGTGGAGGGGAGGGTGGAGAGGGTGGAGGAGGAGGTTGAGTGGGTGTTTCTCCGTGTGTGTGTGTGTGTGTGTGTGTGTGTGTGTGTTATGTAATCCACGCTCCCCCTCTAATTTCGTCATTTCTGCTGCTGCTGGTTTATCAGTAAAGTTGAGTGTTGTGTGTTTGATGTTTGTTTAGAGGAGAACTGTGTCACTTCAGATTCAGCAGATTCAGCAAATCAAATTCAGTCCTTCTCTTAAAAAAAGTGTCTTTATTTTATTTTAATTATTTTAAAATTTATTGCATTATAGATTAATACTAAACTCATACAAACCACACTGAAAAATAATTATGAGTAAAATTTACTTAAAAAAGATTCGTAACTTCCTGCATTTGCTTTTTTTAAAGTAAATTTAATTTTAGGTAAATTTAAGTAACTTCAACTCGGTTTTAAGACTTAAATGTTACATAGAGTAAATAAGTGAACTGAACTTCAGTCAATCCTTTCTTTTAGTAAACTTTATTTATTTTTGCTAACATTTACTTAAGTTCTGTGTACAATATTACCTAATTACTATTACTTAATTTATACAATATTAGTCAAAAACTTCATGATGCATAAAGTTTATGTACAATTCCTGAAATGTAAATATTTTAGTTAAAAAACACATATTACGCTCTCTCAACACATGGATGGCATGTAATACATTCTTATTTACTTAGTTACATTTAAGTCTTGAAACCGAGTTGAAGTTACTTAAATTTATCTAAAATTAAATTTACTTAAAAAAAGCAAATGCAGAAAGTTTGCAAAACTTTTTTAAAGTAAATTTTACATTTTACATTTTGTTCAGTGTATGAAGAAAATCATATGGAATTATTAAGTGTTAAACAAACCAGAATATGTTTTATATATTTTACATTCTTCAAAGTAGCTCCTCTTGCTTAGGCTACGTTCACATTACCAGGCTGAAGTGACTCAAATCAGATTTTTTCATGATTGTGTGAATGTGCCAAATCCGTTTTTTTTTTTCTTTTTTTTTCCAGATTTGAGTCACTTTCATATGTGTTCCTAAATCAGATATGTGACATGAATGTGAACGATCAAATCTGAATTCATGCTGTGTCTTTTAGCTTTTACGCATTAGCATTAGCGCTATGTGCTTCTCTTCTCTCATACCCACGCTGCATCTCTTGGTGCAGCTGTGCAGCTATAGCTGCAAAAAAAAACAGCAAAAGCAAACCACCTGTCCATTTTTCCCTTCCTGGACCTGAGCATGAACTTCAGAGCAGCTGTTTACTCTCCACTCCAGCAAAAGATGCTCCACATATGAGCAATGTGCAGCATGTGAGACAGCGTTTCAGCAACAGATTCGTTCACATTACACACAGATACAGATCACTTACCTTTACAGTGAATGTGAAGACAAATCTGATCTGAGCAAAAAATCTGATTGGAGCAACGTAGCTTGAATTACTTGAATTTCTTGTCTCTTAATAAAGTGTTTGAGAGCATCAGTTAAAGTAAAGTAGTGAAGAGGTAGAGTTAAAGGTATACAGTGAATAGTGAATATTTGAGTAATGTTCTAATCCAGGTTATGAGAAGCAACAAATACTCAACTAATAAAGAAAATAAAATTATAAGAAGAAGAAGAAAGTCAGTCAATAAAAAAACATTTTAAGGACTTGAATTGAAAGTATTCTCAAGTGCAGTCACCACAAAGACAATCAAGACCATTATGATGATGAAACTGGCACTCAGTTTCAGATTTACAGCACCTTACTTTAGGGCTGGACAATATATTGTGATATTTTTAAAATGAGGATTTTCACAGCTATGTAATATAACGTAATAATGTAATATAATGTCTGTTCAAACTGAACTGCTTGAATTTTTGCACCAGGAGTAAAGCAGCATAAAGTTATCCAAAAGCAGTGTGTAAGACTGGTGGAGGAGAACATGATGCCAAGATGCATGAAAAAAAAACTGTGATTAAAAACCAACCAGGATTATTCCACCAAATAACCTTTAAAACTTTATGAATATGAACTTGTTTTCTTTGCATTATTTGAAGTCTGAAAGCTTATTTTTTGTTTTTTCAGCCATTTCTCATGTTCTTCAAATTAATGTTCATTTTACTCAAACATAAACCTATAAATCGTAAAATCAGAGAAACTGATTCAGAAACTGAAGTGGTCTCTTACTTTTTTCAGAGCTATAGATGCTGAAATTAAATATTGTGATTTAAAAAAAAAAACATTTTTCTTTTTATTTCTTTTAATTTATTTTCCATAAATGTATGTGCTTATAACTTGTATAAACTGACATTATAAGCAACACAGCATAACTGCAAGCTATTTACTAATAATGCAAAGATTTAACACATTTTAACATGAAAAATAAGAATGTAAATATTTAACATATTTAACTCAAACCTGCTGATGAAGAATGAATGATGATCTGATTTCTTTGTCTTGTTTTTCAGAGATTCAGCTGCTGATAATCCAATCAATAAACTCGTCCCAAAGGTCATCATGAAAAGCCTGTTTTAACCACATTTTACCCGCTTGCAAAATCAAATGATAACGGCTTTGGAAAACAGTGCTGATGTATTTATCTCTGTCTGTGTTACAGATTCTGCACTTTCAAATGCTCTTTCAGATGTTAAAGCGCTTAATTCTTATATATTTAAACACACACAAATGAACCCCTTTAATCAGAAGTATTATAAGGTCTGGACAATATTGCAATATTGCAAAAACACTAAAATCTCAATATTTTTCAAATATGTGAGCGATTCTTCAGTTTTTTTTTAACATAACAATCGAGAAAAGACAGTTTTATCCCATTGTATTTATTTGGCAAAACAAATATAACCATATATCAACTATTTAAGTTCCGATAGTTGTCTCCTAGCTAGTCACATAAATGCTTAATCCTGGGAAATGCTTGCTGTGTGTGAGTTTTATCCTGCTGAAAAGTGTCAGTTTGAAGCCCTGACATGAGAGGCACAAAATGTATTTAGTTTTTACATCAGCAGAGGAAATACAGTTTTAAGCAGTTTTATTTATTTTTAGATGTAGCAAATTCTATCAAATGAGGCCTTTCAACAAATAATATAATATATATCAAGTCAATTTCTTCCCCTTTTTTACATTAATGACCTCAACTGTGCATTATATAGACTTATATATAGCTTAATTCACAATAAAATAACTTACATTATCTATTATTTTACACTTATTTTTAAGCCGTGCAAAAAAAAAATATATATATATATATATATATATTAAAATACATGTTTTAGAGAACAGTAAGCAGCTCCCTTCCACACTTTACAGCTTTTATACTGAACATGGTGCAAAAATAACCTCCTTATATTTCAGTTAATATTTCAGGAAAAGTGTATGTATGAGTATGAGTATAAGTATTTCTAGTTAAGAAAATTTATTAAAATTGAATGAATTCATTCTACATACCTGTCCCATAAGTATTTAGTGATATCAGCTTATTATTCAGTATCTTTTTTTTGTTCCCACCATGAATTTGTTTTCACTTTTTGTAAACAGTTGACATATTTAAGTATATATTTCAAAATTTCATGATGAATGGACCAAAATAAATGCTCCAAAACATGCTTGGAATTAAATGTTTGTACATCGTTTTTCCCTTCATGTGTAAAATTACTGTTCTGAAGAAATTGGTAAATAGTTTGGCATTCATAGATTTTTGCAGAAGCTTCACATTAAGGGTGTTTTTTCTGGGCAGGAATTAAAAAATATCTATATTTAGAAAGCTATGTGTGATGCTTACACATAACTTTGCATCAGTGTGCAACAGTGTATAACAGTATAAAACTGTGCAACAGTGTATAACAGTATAAAACTGTGCATTAGTGTGTAACAGTGTATAACAGTGTATAACAGTATAAAACTGTGCATTAGTGTGTAACAGTGTATAACAGTGTATAACAGTATAAAACTGTGCAACAGTGTATAACAGTATAAAACTGTGCATTAGTGTGTAACAGTGTATAACAGTGTATAACAGTATAAAACTGTGCATTAGTGTGTAACAGTGTATAACAGTGTATAACAGTGTGCAACAGTGTATAACAGTATAAAACTGTGCATTAGTGTGTAACAGTGTATAACAGTGTATAACAGTGTATAACAGTGTATAACAGTATAAAACTGTGCATTAGTGTGTAACAGTGTATAACAGTGTATAACAGTGTGCAACAGTGTATAACAGTATAAAACTGTGCATTAGTGTGTAACAGTGTATAACAGTGTATAACAGTGTGTAACAGTGTATAACAGTATAAAACTTTGCATTAGTGTGTAACAGTGTATAACAGTGTATAACAGTGTATAACAGTGTATAACAGTATAAAACTGTGCATTAGTGTGTAACAGTGTATAACAGTGTATAACAGTGTGTAACAGTGTATAACAGTATAAAACTGTGCATTAGTGTGTAACAGTGTATAACAGTGTATAACAGTATAAAACTGTGCATTAGTGTGTAACAGTGTATAACAGTGTATAACAGTGTGCAACAGTGTATAACAGTATAAAACTGTGCATTAGTGTGTAACAGTGTATAACAGTGTATAACAGTGTATAACAGTATAAAACTGTGCATTAGTGTGTAACAGTGTATAACAGTGTATAACAGTGTATAACAGTATAAAACTGTGCATTAGTGTGTAACAGTGTATAACAGTATAAAACTGTGCATTAGTGTGTAACAGTGTATAACAGTGTATAACAGTGTATAACAGTGTGTAACAGTGTATAACAGTATAAAACTGTGCATTAGTGTGTAACAGTGTATAACAGTGTGTAACAGTGTGTAACAGTGTATAACAGTATAAAACTGTGCATTAGTGTGTAACAGTGTATAACAGTGTGTAACAGTGTATAACAGTATAAAACTGTGCATTAGTGTGTAACAGTGTATAACAGTGTATAACAGTGTGCAACAGTGTATAACAGTATAAAACTGTGCATTAGTGTGTAACAGTGTATAACAGTATAAAACTGTGCATTAGTGTGTAACAGTGTATAACAGTGTATAACAGTGTGTAACAGTGTATAACAGTATAAAACTGTGCATTAGTGTGTAACAGTGTATAACAGTGTGTAACAGTGTGTAACAGTGTATAACAGTATAAAACTGTGCATTAGTGTGTAACAGTGTATAACAGTGTGTAACAGTGTATAACAGTATAAAACTGTGCATTAGTGTGTAACAGTGTATAACAGTGTGTAACAGTGTATAACAGTATAAAACTGTGCATTAGTGTGTAACAGTGTATAACAGTGTATAACAGTGTGCAACAGTGTATAACAGTATAAAACTGTGCATTAGTGTGTAACAGTGTATAACAGTGTATAACAGTGTGTAACAGTGTATAACAGTGTGCAACAGTGTATAACAGTATAAAACTGTGCATTAGTGTGTAACAGTGTATAACAGTGTGTAACAGTGTATAACAGTGTGCAACAGTGTATAACAGTATAAAACTGTGCATTAGTGTGTAACAGTGTATAACAGTGTATAACAGTGTGTAACAGTGTATAACAGTGTGCAACAGTGTATAACAGTATAAAACTGTGCATCAGTGTTTAACAGTGTATAACAGTGTGCAACAGTGTATAACAGTATAAAACTGTGCATTAGTGTGTAACAGTGTATAACAGTGTATAACAGTGTGTAACAGTGTATAACAGTATAAAACTGTGCATTAGTGTGTAACAGTATAAAACTGTGCATTAGTGTGTAACAGTGTATAACAGTGTATAACAGTATAAAACTGTGCATCAGTGTTTAACAGTGTATAACAGTGTGCAACTGTGTATAACAGTATAAAACTGTGCATTAGTGTGTAACAGTATAAAACTGTGCATTAGTGTGTAACAGTGTATAACAGTGTATAACAGTATAAAACTGTGCATCAGTGTTTAACAGTGTATAACAGTGTATAACAGTTTGCATCAGTGTCTAACATAGTGTATAACAGTGTATAACAGTGGGTTACAGTGTATAACAGAAGAAGTATAGTGTTGTGGTTTATTTAAATTAAATGCAATATTAAACCAGCCAGCAGCTCCTAACTCTTTACACGTTTATTAGACGATGTATTAAACTAATGTTTAAGGTTTTTGAGCAGGTTGATGGTATACAGTATGCAGAATGGATTCAGGCCAAACAGCCTGAGGGTAAAAGCAGACATACAGAAATATGTCTCAACTCGCTCAGAATGTCATGCATTTCTACCAATGTTCCATAGGTGCTCATTTTACTCTGTGTTTAACCCTTAAAGTGCAGGAGTATTGCACAGTCTTTCATATTACTTCATCTTATTTCATTTATTAATACACATCCATTCCTGCATTCCTTTTCATGTTAACTTTAAAAATGGCATTTGCTGCTCCATTTAAAAGAGATTTAACACTGAGGATACCAATAGATTAAGTGTTCCCGATGTTATTTTATCCCGTTCCTTCTGCAAACACAGTGGTCCCACTTTTATTTTCAAAATTCTGTACTGACAACAAGTCAGGACTGCATGCATTGCCCTTATGTCTCAACATTTTGTGGAATGGATGTATTTTAATAAAGTTAAATTTAATAAAACATGAAATATTTTGGGTTAATACGGTCTGCTATCAAATAAAATTCAGAGTAATTGTATAAGAAGCAGCAGTCAGCTGGATGTATCTGAGGTAATTGTATGAATGGCTGCACGTTTAGCTGCAGTTTAACCTTTGAGCTGAGCGTGAGGTTAGACCTGTCCTGCAGGGAGATAATCTGACCTGTCTGTGTGTTTAATCATCATGATTCAGTTCTGATACTGAGATTAAAGTAAACAGGGTTTAGTGGAACTTCAGCAGATTTTTCCTCTGATCATTAAAGAGCTCAAACTGACTGACCTACAAATCAGCTGTTCCCAGCTGTTCAGCCCAGACTAATCATTACACACACACACACACAAATTCTATTACTACTACTCTTACTATTACTACTACTACTATTACTACTATTAATATAACTACTACTATTACTACTCTTACTATTACTACTAAATACTACTATTTATACTAATAATATTACTATAATATTAATATTACTACTACTATTACTATTATTAATATAACTATTACTACTATTACTATATTCCTATTATTACTACTACTCTTACTATTACTACTTTTACTATTAGTACTACTACTACTATTACTTCTACTATTACTATTACTACTACAATTACTATTACTATTCTTACTATTACTATTATTAATATTACTACTACTATTACTACTATTAATATAACTATTACTATTATTACTATATTACTACTATTACTATTAGTACTACTACTACTATTACTACTACTATTACTATTACTACTACAATTACTATTACTACTCTTACTATTAGTACTACTACTCTTACTACTACTACTATTACTTCTACTATTACCACTACAATTACTCTTACTACTACTACTATTACTATTACTACTACTACTACAACTACTAGTACTACTTCTACTAAAACTACTACTATTAGCATTACTACTCTTACCATTATCATTAATATTACTTGTATTTATACTACAATTACTACTACCACTATTATCACTACTACTATTACCTCTAATAAAACGAATACTATATGTACAAATAGCACTATTACAACTACTTCTTTTATCAATAAAATTAGGAAAATTACTTCTAAGTAACTGTAAAGTACTATTACTGATACTACTACTACTTCCAGCATTGCCACTGCTATACAGTAAATTTGTTCAAATATAACTAAATTAACACTAATAGTTAAATTTCAGAACTCATAGTGGTACGTTGATATTAGGAGTGATTAATAACTGTCAAATTTGCTGTACTAATACTGTTATTACTAACACTATTATTACTACTATTACTATTAATACTTATACAACTATAACTGTTACTCCTGTAACTAATGCTGATACTATTAGTACTGATGCTAAAATGTCTTACTTTAATCTGATTAGTTTTTTTATGTTGGTAAATGTTGGTCTATGATGGGGTTCTGTTTTGTAGTGTTTTTTTCTATGAGATGTTTGTAGTTCTCAGACTTTAATTAAAGCAAATCGTAGTCATTTCTGCTGCTGCCTCCTGTAAACCTGTTTATCACCCATTTCTACAGCATTTCTGACTCAAACACTGCAAACTGAAAAGCAGGCTGTTCTGAGGGAGCGGGTTGAAGGGGGTCAGGAACTGAGTATCAACGTTTCAAGGCCTCATGATAACTCAGCCCCCCCCCCCCAGCTGCTGTCCTGAAGCAGCCTGTTCAGACTGGATCCTGCATACCTCCAGCAGAAAGCCTGGACTTACGGCTCTGGTTGCACTTCACAGGAAGAAGATCTTTTTAAATGAGAAGCTGCAGTGAGATCAGTTTCGGCTCCGGAGTGTCCTGGGGGGGCATGAGCCGCCCATCAGCCCCACAAACAGAACGAGGGGCTGGGGCTTCAGCTCAGAACCCGATGGATTTGGAGTAGATGTTCATTTTGAGGAACATCATGCACACAACTGTGCAACTGCTACTGTCATACAGAAGCACAGAGAACATCACACAGAAGAATGTAATACTGGGGTTTTTATTGTGTGTGTGTGTGTGTGTGTGTTTATATATGTGTGTGATAAAGTGATGCTCTGCCTGATACACAATAAAAAACAATAAAAAATCAAAGAGCCACATTTAACCCAGGAAAGCGCTCAGCATTACAGTCTCAACATCTAAAATCTGAACATTTGAGCCTATAAATAAAATGGGCCTATCACAACAGACCTGCTTTATTTATAGATTTATTAGATTTACTACTACATTTACTGTTATATAAGTTCCCTACTAGTACTAAGAATTAATGAAGTTCAACTTATATAGCACCTTTCTAGAAACCCAGGGGCGCTTTACAATTTACATCTACACACTGGTGAGAAGCGGCAGCCAATAGCAAACAGCGTACTCTCAACCGGAAACAACCGGAAACCTGGAGGACTGCATCCAGCACCACAGCATTTACCCAGAACAGAGTGCCAATCCATATCTGGGCACACAGTCATACACACATTTATATACAAACAAACGTACATACATACCACACACTTACACATATATACACCAGATCAATTTAGAGTGTCCAATTTACCTGAACTATGGCAAAGACTACTACTTATTCTTCTCCTACTACTAATACTGCTACTGTTACTACTTCTATTTACCAATATTATTACTGAGATTTCAACAACAACTGCTACTTTTACTACTAGTACTGCTACCTCTAAAAATTATATTACAAATGTTAATACTACATTTATTACTGATAGTACTTCCATTACTACAAGTGAACTACAGCAATTACAAATAATGTAATAGTAAAAGTACTGATACTATTAATTTAATTACTACTATTACTTATACTATTACCACTGCTGCTATTATTACTAGATCCAGAACGCAGCAGCACGTCTGGTCTTCAACCAGCCAAAACGGGTACATGTCACCCCGCTGCTCATTGAGCTCCATTGGCTACCAGTTGATGCTCACATCAAATTCAAAGCTCTTACAATCGCCTACAAGGTGATGACAGAACAGCTCCTTCCTACCTGCACTCGCTCCTGAAGGCTTACGCTACCTCCCGGCCGCTGCGCTCCTCCAATGAACGGCGCCTCGCTTTACCAAACACTCACACAAAGCAATCCAGACTGTTCTCATACAGAGTTCCCCAATGGTGGAACAAACTACCTTCCACTACCAGATCAGGAGAATCTCTCACTCTCTTTAATAAACTCCTGAAGACAGAGCTCTTCAAAGAGCACTTACTCTCCTAACACCTCTAACACACTAACTACTTCTAACCTCATTTCCTTCTTCCCCTCCTTCACTCCTCTATCCTATTATTCCCCTTTGACCTCCTTTTATCCCTATCCAAAGTTGTTTTTACCTTTAAACTTATTTTACATTGTCCTTGACTATTGTAAGTCGCTTTGGAAAAAAGCGTCTGCCAAATGTAATGTAATGTAATGTACTACTAATACTTCTGATATTACTATATGACTACTATTACTACTTCTACTTCTACTACTAATAATTATAATATGAATATTACTACTACATCTACTACTAATATTACTTCCATTACTTTTGATATTATTACTAGAACTACTGCAATGACAAGTAATGTGAGTACTGATACTACTACTTTTACTATTGCTGCTATTAATTATAACTTATGCTACTTCTACTTTTACTGCTAGTCCTCCTGCCATCACTATTATCAACACTTTGATCTACGTTTTAATTATTAATAGTAGTTGTATTTGTGAAATAAATGTAATTTATTTTATTTTAATGTAATAGATACAAATTATTATAAGTGTATTAATATGGTATGAAATACAATTCATTTGAATTAAAAAAATAATGTTGCTTTCGTTGAGTTTTAAAACATATAAAATAGATTTTTTCTACTATAACAACTGTAAACTGTTAAAAAAATGCTATGTGCAATAATAAATGTCTAATAAGTGTAAGTTTTTTTTACAGCCGTTTTTGTAATTATTTTATGTATTTTTTTATTTTACACTGTCATTTTGTTTAAAAAAAAAAAAAAACTAAACTAAAAATGTTATAAACTATGTAAAACTAAACTTTTTTTTTTAGCACAGTCACAAGCTAAAGTAAGTTATTATTATTTAAATAAAATTAAGTCTGTAAATAACTTTATAACTATTAAACTGGGTCACGGACTGGTAACAGTTAACTCAGTAAAACATCAGCCTGTTTGTACTGGAGACTTGTTTTGGTTTTTGTTTTTACGCCCGTTTTCAGGCAGTGAACTACTGATCTACATACACCACTAGCCAATCATAACACCCAGGCTGGACACTTCTAGCCAATCGTAGACGGAGGGGCGGGGCTTGTCGGAAAATGGGTGGGTTGAGAAGTGAACGCCTCGTGCGTGGGGGCGTGTCTTCAGCAGCGCGAGCAGGCAGTGTGCCGTGTGTGGTCAGTGTGCTGGTGGTGTTTGGAGCGGGTTGTGGTGAAAGTGAGCTGCAGGTCTGAGCACCATGTCCAGACTCCTGAGCACAGTGAGCACAGTGAACACAGTCAACAGCAGGCTGAGCAGAGCGGGGAGCTTCTGGAGAGGAGTGAGGAGATCTGCTGAGAGAACCATCAGCTGCTCGGGCAGGAGGAGGAGTGAGGAGAGGTGGGTAGCAGCAGGAGGTGGGATTTAAGTGGTGTACTGTAGGGCTGTGCGATACAGGGTCAGTATTGCCGATACCGATACCAATACTTTTTACTATCACTATCTACTTCTGTGCAGGGGAGAGCAATGTATCATTATTTATTAAGTGAATGCATCATCAATATGCAAATTTGAATGAAAACTTGATTGAACTAACACGATTATTTAATTATTTTCTCAATTGTCCTTTAATTAATCATGTTTATGATGATAAAAACCCTAGTGAAAAAAGTAGATCAAAGTACTGTAGTGCAGTGTTTAAAGAGTGCTAAAATGGAACAACTATTTTTTGCACTTATTGTACTTTAATTGTTTAAAATAGTACAAAAGTCTTACTTAAATTGTGTAAAGTGTTCTTAACTCTACTAAACTGGAACTATTTTAAATATACTGCAACAGTTCTTTTTGTAACACACTTTGCTAAAAATGTACAAATAATAAGTATTTTACACATATATTGAATTACATTACACTTAAAGAAGTGTACTTTATAGTAGTCTTATTTTTTTAATACAATATATTGTACTTTTTAAAAAGTGTACTTTTAATATGTTTAAGTAAGTCTATAAATCTGTTAGTATATTTACAGCATGCTTAGACATTTCTTAATATGTTTTAAATACAATTAAGTATATTCTTTTTTCACCAGGAAAAACACAGGACAAAGTTTTCAGGCAAATAAAAAAAAAATTGGGGTTGGTAATCTGCATTTGCAATTAAGAAACCTAAGATATTTTTAAGAAATGTTGCACCTAATTTTTTATTTTGTCTAATTTAAGTTCTGTAAGATACATATTTTATGTTCTGCTGACAACCTTGCAATTTTGGTCCAATTAAAGAAAACAAGCCAATAAAAGTCAATGAAATATTATCTGTAAACACAAAACACAGTAACTTGCTCTTATAGCCTACAACACTAAGACCAGGCTATTATTAATTAATATATAACACATATAGTATATATACAGTAAATCCCACGAGAAGTGCAGCAGCAGCCTGTGGGGAAATGACTACACACTCATGGTGATTGACAGTGACCAACATCATTATTTTGTGTACTTACCTGCCAAACCTTAGAGTTTCTGGTTTCTGGTACATACATTTTGCACCCATTTACAAAACCTTACAGAAGGATTTCATTAGGTATGTCCATATGTTGTATGATAAGTCAACAATGTAATTATTTTGACAGGCCTAATTGCAGCTAAACATTGTAAATCTCAGCTTTCTCTTGACTTGTCTTTATCATTTTATCAATAAATCAATGAAATACAGAGAAGCTCTACTGAAAAACAAATCAAATCCAAGCTGCAGGTTCTGAAACGTAGGCCTGTCACATGGGCACCTGTTACGTAATGCAGAATGAGAGCAAAACACAAATATCTTGCATTTTTCAGGAAGTGTTATCAGTTGACGTGCTGTTTATTGTTTCACAATAAAATGCTCATTTAAAAAGCCTGGTCAGGTTTAGTTTTTCCTTCAGTAGCACTGATTTATCACTGATACTAAAACAACACTAAATTATTTAGTGTTTGACACCAGCCTTTACATGTAAACTAATAATTTACAGAAAGAGTGTATTTACTAATATTTCAAGTTAAAAAAATAAATGCAAATATACATATACAAAGAATAATACCTATATTAGGAAAAAGAAAACCAGCCCTTCTGATGCTCTGTGGAGTTTGAGAATAGTGTTTTTGCAGCTTTTAGTGTAGCAAGAAAAACATAGTGACAGTTCCTTCGCACTCATTAAATCATTTTAATTAATGGAAAACATTTAATTTATCCAACAAAAACATGTATGTTATTTACACTTTTGCCGTTCCATATGTGTGTCTATTATGACATAGCAAAGCATCTGACTGTCTCTTTCTGCCCCGCCCACTCCTCATTAAGCCACACCTCCATGCCTGTGTTATCAGTTCAGTGCTGTGCATATGTCAAATTATCTAAGAGGGCGGGAGCCGAGCAGATGTGTATATATATATATATATATATATTCATATACCTAAAATATGAGAAACGTGATCACCCAGACCACCACATTCCCACCTCCCTTCTTAACTCATCCATCAAAAGTACGAGATGGAGCACCATTATCATTCTAGAGAACACTGGTGCTCCACTGCTCCACCCAAACTGGTTTTAATACCCTCTATAATCTAATTCTCAGGTCTTTATCAGTCGGCTGATATTAATTGTCCTTTTCTCTCAGGAATGGCAGTGTGGGAGCTCTGGGAAAGCGGCTGCAGGACACGGCTGAGACTCTGATCATTGGAGGAGGATGTGTGGGTGTGAGTCTGGCCTATCACCTGGCCAAAGCTGGTCAGAAGGGCGTGGTTCTTCTGGAGAAGTCGGAGCTGACTGCTGGATCTACCTGGCACGCTGTAGGTCCAACACTGAGCCTACACAACCTTTAGCAACACCTTAGCAGCCACTTAGCAACACCTTAGGAATCAACAGCCATACCATCTAGCAACGCCTTAGCAATCACCTAGCAATGCCTTAAAATTCATCTAGCAACAGCTTAGCAACCAACAGCTATGCCATCTAGCAAGACCTTAGCAATAACCTAGCAACACCTTAGCAATCAACAGCTGTACCATCTAGCAACTGCTTAGCAATCACCTATCAACACCTTAGCAACCAACAGCTATACCATCTAACAATGCCTTAGCAATCGTCTAGCAACAGCTTAGCAGCTACCTAGCAACATCTTAGAAACCAACGGCTATACCCTCAAGCAGTGCTTTAGCAATAATCTAGCAACAGCTTAGCAGCCACCTAGCCACACCTTAGCAACCAACAACTATACCATATAGCAACACCTTTGCAGTCATCTAGCAACATCTTAGCAACCAACAGCTATACCACTTAACAACCCCTTTGCAATCATCTAGCAACAGCTTTCCAGCTACCTAGCAACACCTGAGCAACCAGCCATAGCAAGAATCTAGCAAAACCTTTGCAACCGACATCTATTCAGTAGCAAAAACTTTAGCAACCACCTGGCAACGCCTTTAGCCTTTGCTGAACCACCATTCAGGAAATGCCCTTTTGTAGCTGTAACAGTAATTTCAAACTGTAAAATCTAATACACACATATACGCTTATAGAAAGTTGTAATAAAGCCTTTGTGGCAAATGATAATATTAAATGTTTTTAATTATTTGAGTTTTATTGGTATTTTAGTATTAGTGAATATCATCAGAGGGATCGGAATAGTTTTGCTGCAGGAAACATCAGCTGTCAAAAGCACTGCAGAGAACAGGTGGGAGTGTCAGAGTTAACTCAGGGCCAGAACTCTCAGTTTTACTCAGCCTGAAGACAGAAAGAGAGAGAGAGAAGGAGAGGTAAAGAAGAAGAGAGTGAGAGAGAGAGAGAGAGTGAGAGAGAGAGTAAAAAGGAAAGAGAGATCTTGGAGAGTTCTGCTAATGTGATCTGGGTATAAGTTCTTGGAAAACTCTCTCTCTCTCTCTCTCTCTCTCTCTCTCCCTCTCCCTCTCTCTCTCCCTCTCTCTCTCTCTCTCTCTCTCTCTCTCTCTCTCCGGAGTTTACAGTAATACTACACTTCCACTCTGCGCTGAGGAGTACACACAGTCCATACAGACTCCAGACTTATGTAACAGTATGTTGTGAACTGGCTCCAGAAATATACTTTCCAATAAAAATGGAAAAAAGAAGTATATTAATGATTTTACACCAAAAACCCATCCTATCTATACAATTCAGAAACTTTACAGGAGAAAGAAAAGAACTATTTTATTTTAAATGGAAATCAGTGTCAAAAGATTTGATTCCAAATAATTTTAGAGCATTTCTATTGATCCATTCATCATAAAATACATGTTAAAATATATAGTTTAGACACACCTTAAATTCAGTGTTTGTCATTATTGTAAAATGTTTAGCATTGTAGATTTAATAAAATCACACAAACTATGAAGAAAAACCTAGGAACACCTTAGCAACCAACAGCTATACCATCTAGCAATAACTTTGAAGTCATCTAGCAACACCTTAGCAACCTATATTTGAGTAATGTTCTAATCCAGATTGTAAGAAGAAAGAACCACTCAACTAAATAAAGAAAAAAAAATATTTTAAGAAAAAATACTGGAAAAATCACTGCAAAACTATCAAAAATGTTGATGATGAAACTGGGACTCATCAGGACTAAGTTAAACAGAGAAGTAACATAAAATTAAAGGGTAAGAACAGAATATGATCAACTCTTCTTGTTTGTTGTGTTGATTGTAACACAAGTCACGTTTCTGATTATTACAGCAAGTGATAAAATAATAATGAATATTAATGACAGATAAAAATTATACTGTTTCTCTTCTCAGGCTGGATTAACCACTTACTACCATCCAGGAATCAACCTGAAGAAGATTCACTACCACAGTATTAAGCTCTATGAGCAGCTGGAGGCGGAGACCGGTCAGGTAAAACTCTTAACTCCAGCGTTATATAAGTCAATGTTAATCTTACAAATTACAAAATTTACAAATTTACAAATTATAGCCATTTTTTATGTTTAAACATGTTTATATCTGGTATTAAAATGGGCTATACTTAAAGGGTTTGGGTGTCAGTCAGTAACAGGCTGTGGATGTTGTGCTGCAGGCTGTGGGCTTCCATCAGCCGGGCAGCGTCAGGATCGCCTCCACTTCAGCCCGAGTGGACGAGATGAAGTACCAGATGACCCGAACCCACTGGCACCCCACCCAACAGTTCCTCATCGGACCTGAGAAAGTCCACCAGCTCTTCCCCCTGCTCAACATGGACAAGGTAGGAGCTGCTCTACAAAAAAATATAATAATAAAATAAACATTTTATACTTTCCGTACAGAATATCATTTCTGCACTGATCAATTTTATATATAGATATATTTATTATTTTTATTTTACTCTTTTGTTTTGGGTTTTGGGTTTGTCTTGGGTATTTTATGACAGAATTTAGGGCCACAATTAATATTACAACTTTATTCTCGTAATATTATGACTTTAATCTCATAATATTACAATATTATTTTCCTAATATAACGACTTTAATAAGACTTTATTCTCACAATATTTTTACTTTATTCTTGTAATGTTACAATTTTAATCTTGTAACATTACAACTTTATTTTCATAATACTACATCTTTAATCTCTTAATATTACAACTTTATTCTCGTAATATTGCAATTTTTGTCTTGTAGTATTGAAACTTTAATCTCTTAATATTTCAACTTCATTCTCGTAATATTACAACTTTAATCTCATAATATCAATATTTAATCTCTTAATATTATCACTTCATTCATGTAAAATTGGAACTTTATTCTCGTAATATATTATGGCTTTATTCTCATAATATTACGACTATATTCTCGTGATTTTAAGACTTTAATCTCTGTTATGAAATGCATCTTGAAAGCCGCAACATTTTGTTTCCAAAAGAAAAGGATGTCTTGGTTTTTACTCACTCTGTATAATCTAACGTATTAAATAAACCGGGGGAGAGATGATCCCTGAACTGAAGCCGCAGGGATTAAACCCCTCGGTCTGATCCGTCACTGTAAATGTTTTATAGGCTGTGGCCTTGGCCGAGAAAAAGCACATGTGGTTTTTCCCTGTGTGAACGTGAAGAGCTGAGTCTGCATGTCTTAATGAACAACACAAAAATTTACAGATTCACAAAAAATGAAACCATTCGTTTTTAATTTACAGTTCATACTCAATTTGGGCTCCACTCTTCCACTTTTAGAGAATTGTTGTAATTCTACCACAGCGTGAATCGTCTTTTTAAGATCATCCACAGCATTTCAGTAGGATTAAGGTCAGGACTTTGAGTAGACCTCTCCAAAAAAGTCTTCACTTTGTTTTTCTTCAGCCATTCAGAAGTGGACTTGCTGGTGTGTTTTGGGGTCATTGTCCTGCTGCAGAACCCAAGTTTGTTTCATCTTAAGTTCCAGTGCTGATTTATTCCACATTAGGAGAGTCAGAAAAGTCACAAGAATGTATTTTTAGGCATTTTAAAATCTCCGTCTCTCAGGTGCTGGCTGGGCTCTATACTCCTGGTGATGGTCACATTGACCCGTACTCCCTCACTATGGCGCTGGCAGCTGGTGCCCGCATGTATGGAGCTCAGATCTACACCCCGGCCCCGGTCACAGGCCTGTCCCCCACCTCTGACGGGAAATGGGACGTCCAGACTCCGCACGGGACCATCCGAGCCAACCGCATCGTTAATGCCACAGGTTAGTTCACTACCAACAGGCAGCAGTGGCGAGAAAATGGGAAATCTAAAGCCTAGTTAGTAAAGCTCTCCAGTGACACATGGGCACTCTGAAGGCCTTATTATATTAAACAGCATACCATGCTAATATAACATCTTGCATTTTTATTTTTATGAATAGTTGGTATAGAAATTGTCATTTTAGTGTGGGATTTTAGGTTTCATGGCTAAATTGGAGCAGCCTGGTGTTCAATCTTCATTAATTGCACATTATTGCACCAGTAAGAGCAGAGTGTGAAGGTTCAATTAGCAGGGTAAGAGCACAGTTCTGCTCTAAATATTGCAATGCACACAACATTATGGGAGACATACCAGAGTTCAACTGCCACGTACCCAGACCAGTACTTGGCAGTTAAGGCAATGGACCATGACCATACAGCTCTGGAAAAAATGAAGAGATCACTTCAGTTTCTGAATCAGTTTCTCTGATTTTGCTATTTATAGGTTTATGTTTGAGTAAAATGAACATTGTTGTTTTATTCTATAAACTACAGACAACATTTCTCCCAAATTCCAATTAAACATATTCTCATTTAGAGCATTTATTTGCAGAAATTTCCGAGAAGAGTTCAGAAATCAATCAATATTTGATAGAATAACCCAAATGGTTTTTAATCACAGTTTTGTTTTTATGCATCTTGGCATCATGTTCTCCTCCACCAGTCTTACACACTGCTTTTGGATAACTTTTTTATGCCACTCACTCCTGATGCAAAGATTCAAGCAGTTCAGTTTGGTGGTTTGATGGTTTGTGATCATCCATCTTCCTCTTGATTATATTCCAGAGGTTTATAATTTGATAAAATCAAAGAAACTCATCATTTTTAAATGCTGTCTTACTTTTTTCAAGAGCTGTAGCGACAGAAGCTTTGAATCTGGTTGGTGAACTGCTCTCAGTGCATCAGGGACACTGAGGTGTTTAAAAACTCCAGCAGCACTGCTGCATCTAATCCACTCTATGAGAGGGTTAAATAAGGATAATAATAAAGTTTGCAGAGTGAACTTTATTAATGTTATTTTCTGTAGATGTGTTCATGGTACCGGGTCATGGCTTGTTGGGTTTTGGGTTAAATATGTTAAATATTCTGAGATGAGTGTGAGACGAGTGTGAGACGAGTGTGAGGTGAGTGTGAGATGAGTGTGAACTCTATCTGAGGACAGCAGTGTGTGATGTAGAGTGTGTGAACAGATCCAGTGTAGCGGATGGGGTTTTAATGATTGACTCAGTAAGCTGTGTGTGTGAAGGGAACAGTTTACCAGACTGTGTGTTATTTAACACACAAACAGTCCAGGGTCGAACACACCGTAACCAGGCTGCTGGAGAACAGGAGGAGATACGGGATACGGGTCAGAATAAACAGGCAAAGTTCAGTTTAATGAAATTCATCACATATAACCCGGCCAGGAAATGAGACGCTGTGCAAACGACCATAAAAACCCATACAAAAGGTGTTTATAAGCTATTAAAACTAATCTAATGAAGTTATCTTGCACTTCAGTTTTACAGGTTTTAGACAATCAGGAGGAAAATGAGAATATTAAATAGAATACATATTTCTAATCTGGAGAACTAAACTAATCTAGTGTTTCTAAATGATGGAGAATGCTGTAAAATATTAAGATTTTACATTATATACAGTACCAGTCAAAAGTTTGGGCACAGCTCTTTTTAACATATAGCCTTAGTGCAAAACACATAAAATAACAATATGGCTATGCACTGCACACTCATTAAACAGCAATAAACCAAGAACAATAACATAATGTACAATTACTTTCTTCTACTCTAATATACTCTAATATAATTAACAATGTTTAAGAATATACAATTATTACTATTATTATTATTTTAAACATTATTATTATTTAAACATTATTCTGTAAACAAATGTTTTAAAGAAATCAGAATATGATTTATATTTATATTCTTTGAAATAGTACATTAAGCTTTGAGGACAGATCTACACAATTTATTTCTGGCATTTGGATTTTTTTTATTTTTTTATTACAGTATAGCACACACTATACCATATTTATTAAAGGAAGTTCTTAACAATTACATTTATTTTAATATATTTATTCACATATTATACCCTGAAATATTGTGCAATATCACCCACCCCTAATTATCACATCAGGGTACTACATTTTTTTTTGCTGTTTTTATCAAAAGAAAAATTCACACTGTTCTCATTTCCTATTATATATCTACTAGAGACAGATTATATATGTGCAGTATAATTTAATTATATATAACTTTAATCCTGGATATATGGAGATATTTGGAGTGCATTATTATTATCATCATAACTAATATTTCTAGATTATTGACTTCTGTTACAAATTTGATAAAATTCTTATATTTTTAATATTTCAGTTAAGGGAGTGTGCCATATCATATATTTTTTTTATTTGTTGCAGTAGTGTATTCTTGAAACATATTTTTTTTTAATTCACCCTTTTGTCATATCGCCAAAAGTATCATTATCGGAAAAATACCAATAAATATGTTGATACTATATTTTTAGGGCCATATTGCCCACCCCTAATTTAAGTAATTCAAGTATTATATTATAAACAAAACTGTTTTTTTTTTTTTTTTTTTTTTTTTTTTTTATGAAATATGAAAATTAGGTTTGCAAAAAATCATTCAATGCCTTTGATATGCAGCAACTGTTTACATTATTTTTGTTATTTTATTTAAGTAAAACCACAGCTGCCAATATTTGACTTGTTAAATGATTACTGACTGTTACTGTTTGTGGAGCCAGTTGACGTAAGTAGTAGAAAACTGAGAGGGGTCACATGAGGTCAGACCTGGTGATGCAAGATCTGACTGTGTTCCACATGCAGGTACGAGTAAAAGGGGTCGTGTTGTTTTGCAAAGCCAGCAGACGGCAGGGTCGTGAACTCTGGGTGTTTCTGGAGGTCATTCATCTTATTTGACAGTCAGTCTGTCAGTCAGTAACACTGATGGGTGTGCTGAGTTTTTGAGATGTGCCTCCTGTAGCTGTAGTTCTTTTATTCTCTTATCCTGACTGGTTCACTTTAAAATGATGGTCTGTATCTGTGTGTGATGTGAACGAATCTGTTGCTAAATCGTCTCACATGCTGCACATTGATACCTAATGCCACCTTTTGTGCGATTCGAGCTGTACAAGGAGTATTTTTTGCATCTATAGATCACTAAAATGAAGCCCTTAGTGTGTTTTCACACTGGATAAAATAGATTCTGGTGTGTTTGTACCCTTGGTGAGCTTTGTGAAAGCAGGAATCGCACCATTCTGCAGTTGCATCTTGTCTTATTCTTCTCAATGGTGACAATCACCCAGCTCTAGTTGGAATTCTTCTTCTTCTTTGGCTCAGCTATTCAGAGTGTGATTTTTCCACAAACTGAAGCATCAGAAATGTTCCGTATTGAGTTTAGGGGTGAACGTTTGGGGTTAGAGGTATTTTGTGGTGTATTTGGGTCATGAGTGGATCTCTCCTGCTGCAGTTGTGTGTACACTGCTGCTCTCAGCTCCTCTGCTTTGCTCTGTCTTATTTTAATAGCTCCCTGGAGAGCGTGGATGAGGTCAGGGAAGGCTTGGCGGATCCCATTCACAACGAGCCAGCCTTTCATATCAGCCAATTGGCTTTCTCTAAAAACTGACTGCTCCCACACAATCCTCTTACTTTAAATATATATTATATTTTTGTTCACTGATTTTCCAAAATTGATAATGAACTTTTTAAAACCTTTGATTTAATCATTATTTTCCTCGTTATAATGTTACTGATTTTCATGCTTAATAGTTTACTTATTGAGTAAATATTTCCATAACATGGAAACATGAATCTATTACAGAGCTACTGCATCGCAGTTCTCAGCCTGCATGAAGTCATTCTTTGCAGTTAAGAAGATCCTTGAAGAAGAACTTGTTCTCATGGCCTACAACACTGTAACCAGGCATTTAACCTTTATATAAAATATATAACTGAATACCCAAGAGAGGGTAGCTCTGGTGGTACACACACCCTTTGTGCAAATAATTGATTCCAGCAGCCAGTATAAAAAGATTTTTGGTCATTTTGATATGACACACTAAGAAACATTAGGATTTTTACTTTACTGTTACCTAGTCTCAGCTCTTTAGTGTAGGTGTAATGAACACCAGGACCAGAAGAGATAAAAAAGAAAGGGGTCAAAAACGAATAAGCAATAAACAGAAAAATAACGTATTGTAGAAAAGCTAGGGAACCTAGATTCAATTCTCGTCACTTGAGAGAGCAAACAGAGGGGTATTTATACTAAAGAGTCCAGGTGGTAATCAGTAGCTGGGCGAACCGGAACGCCGGGGTGTCACGTGATCTGAAGAGTCGTTGTAGTCCAGAGAGTGAGAATGCTAGGAAATGGAGTCTCTAAATACATAAGAGTCCTGAGCAGGCAGACTGACAGCGTCAGGGATGACAGTAGGTAATATTTACTTGAAATATCAACCATTCAAAATACTCTACCCAAATAGAAAATTGGTGCTTCAGAAATAAGCAGTAAAGGTAAATTAATTTTCTTGTCATACTTTGTTGTTTTGTTTGTTGTTCACTCAAGTGAAAGTATTTTAAAGCAGTTGCATTTTTTGTTTTTGAATTGTTTTAAACTTTGGTTGTAAGTCTGTTGGAGACGTTCTTGGGAAACCCTTGCTGTGTGTGGGTGAGCATTATCCTGCTGAATAATGCTGCTGCTGTCAGTTGGAAGTCCTATAGAAGCTATGAGAAACAGCACAGGATGTTCTGCACATATCACTGAGCTGTTTTTGCAGTGGATTTCCATTTCTAGAGTCCAGGTTTCTCTTTTTTTGTGTTTGTGTGTGTGTGTTTGTGTGTGTGTGATTTATAGTGATGTGCCTCAAGTATGCAGAAAAACACTTGTGTAAGAAGATCCACAGTTTCTAGTCCTGCATACCACAGAGCTACTCTCTCTCTCTCTCTCTCTTACTCTTTCTTTTCTTCAGTCGCTCTTCCATAATTAACTGTTCAGATCCAAGCTAAGGTTTTATCAGGGTATGAAATGAACTTTTTCCGTCTTAACTACTTAAATCTTCCTTTCTCATGATGTTTCTAACTCGCCCCATGTTCCCCACTCTCTCTCTCTCTTTTCTTGCTTCTTGCCATGTGGTTTCTCTAAGGCTCCTCCCTTGCTTGCTTTGGTTAGCAGTTTTGTCTTGCAGAGCTGTAACACAAAACTACAGAAAGCCTGCAACCGAGCTTGTCTACAGCCAATAAGAAGCACCGCTGAGGGTCAGGACCTGAGGAATGTCTGGTACATCTGGGGAGATCTTCTTTGGCTTGAACCTACAAACACTCCCTTTAGTCAACAAGCGCGTCTTTCCTGCTGATCTTAACCCTGTTTAACCTGATGTCTCGTAAATGGTCGCACCAAAAAACAGAATTGAACTGTGGAGCGGAGGAACTGTGGAATCTCTGGAATGATGGAGCTTCTTCCAATATTTCAGCATGACCTGGAGAGTTAGTGATGAGCTCTGGAAAAAAAGGAAGAGAGAACTTTATTTTCTGAATCAGTTTCTCTGATTTTGCTATTTATAGGTTTCTGTTTGAGTAAAATGAACATTGTTGTTTTATTCTATAAACTACAGACAACATTTCTCCCAAATTACAAATAAAAATATTCTCATTTAGAGCATTTATTTACAGAAAATGAGAAATGGATGAAATAACAAAAAAAGACACAGAGCTTTCAGACCTCAAATAATGCAAAGAAAACAAGTTCATATTCATAAAGTTTTAAGAGTTCAGAAATAATCAATATTTGGTGGAATAACCCTGGTTGGTTTTTAATCACAGTTTTTTTTTCATGTATCTTGGCATCATGTTCTCCTCCACCAGTCTTACACACTGCTTTTGGATAACTCTATGCTGCTTTACTCCTGGTACAAAAATTCAAGCAGTTCAGTTTGGTGGTTTGATGGTTTGTGATCATCCATCTTCCTCTTGATTATATTCCAGAGGATTTAAATTTTGAGGTTCTAATATTTAAAGGACTAGCCACAGAGGAACAGCTTGTGTGTTTGGCTCAGTGTTCTGTGGTGAGTGTGTGTTTTAATTGTGGCGGTCAGAAACAGAAGCTTTGTGTGTGTGTGTGTGTGAGTGTGTGTGTGTGAGTGTGTGTGTGAGTGTGTGTGTGTGTGTGTGTGTGTGTAAATCGTTCTGTAATGTGTTTGTAGAACAGAGTGAGGGTGAGGAGGATGTCCTAACAGCCCAGACTAGCCCATCTGAAGAGCCAACAGAGCTCCATTCATTACTGAGCTATTTCTGTGGAGGGTGTGTGTGTGTGTGTGTGTGTGTTCATGGGACACTTGTGCAATAAATATGCCAGAGTAAACTGATCTCGCCTTTAAGGAGAAAAACACAGGCACACATGGACATCCAAACTCTTTACTGCACATGTGATGTGGCATCCACTACATATAACCAGTCAACATTTGTTTTTTTTTTATTATTATTTTTAATATTTCACATTGTAGATTTATAATAAACTCACCCAAACTAATTATTTAGTAAACAAAAAAATATTTTAAACAAACCAGAATATGTTTTATATTTTAGACTATTCAAAAGCAGCTCCTCTTATTTAGATGATCAGTTTCTAACATCTCTGCTGGATTTTCTCAGTTAGTTTTATTATAAGGTAGAGTCACCGGGAATTCAGGCTTTCAGTTAACAGCTGTGCTGAGCTCATCAAGAGTTAATTACTTGAATTTCTTGTCTCTTAATAAAGTGTTTGAGAGCATCAGTTAAAGTAAAGTAGTGAAGAGGTAGAGTTACAGGTATACAGTGAATAGTGAATATTTGAGTAATGTTCTAATCCAGGTTATGAGAAGCAACAAATACTCAACTAATAAAGAACAAAAATAAGGTTAAGAAATAAGGGTCAATCAATCCGAAACTATCCTAAAGGCAATCAAAAACATTATGATGAAACTGGCCCTCATCAGGAAAGGATAGAAGAGCGATGAGCGAAGTTCATCAGAGTTACCAGCCTCAGAAACCCAGATAAGAGCATCTAAATACTTCTTCACAAAGTATTTAGGTTCATTTAACACTGTTTTTAAGTTACTACATGATTCCTAATGTGTTGCTTCATAGTCTGATAGATCAATTCACTATTTATTTACTATGCAGGAAAATATATGTCCATATAGTTTAAACATATATAGTAAAATACTATAAAACCAAAAATATAATGTATGGATGGATGGATAGATGGGTAGAGAGATGAATGAATGGATGAACGGGTTTATTGACTGATATTTGGTTTATTGGCTGAATAGATACTCTAGATGAATGGATGGACTGGTGAATGGATGGATGGATGGATGGATGGATGGATGCCTGTTTGAATAGATGGGTCAGTGGTTTGGTGGGTTGATGGATGAAAGGATAGTTGAATGGATACTGTAGATAAAATTCACTCAGTCTCCTCTAATTGCTCTCTGATTGGTCGACAGGTTTCTGGGCTCGGGAGCTGGGCCAGATGATTGGCTATCCTCACCCCACCATTCCTGTCCATCACCAGTACGTGGTGACAGCGACGGTTCCTGAGGTGAAGGCCCTGAAGACGGAGCTGCCGGTCATTCGGGACCTGGAGGGCTCGTACTACCTGAGGCAGGAGCGGGACGGCCTGCTGTTCGGACCCTACGAGAGAGAGGAGAAGATGGTGCTTCAGGACTCGTGGGTCAGAGATGGAGTTCCTCCAGGTACAGAACAGAATCACTCTGATACAGATATTCATGAATTTAAACACAGAATTGTTCAGAATTGTTCCAAACTTAAAAAATCAGCACATTTTAAAGCAATAATCCATTGTGTTGTATAGTGATTATTTCAATTTAAAATAGGAAATATTATGCAAAACTCACTTTTGTGTGCTATAAACACCAATATATTTCTTATTCTGACATCAAAATATGAAAACGTGTAGCCTATAGAACAATCCTGGTTCCACCCCTCACCCATCAACCCTCATTAGAGCCCCACCCACTAGATCGGTTAAAGAAACTCAGCACAGCAGGATTAGCCAGCAGACCTCGTCTGAGGGAGGGATCTGTACCTACAGTCTGTGGCAGGTCAACAGAACTTTAAGGATATTTTTGTGTAGTTGTGTTTAATTATGTTTTCAGTTTATATGCATGCACCAAATTGTAATTTTTTTTTGCTACATATTTTTTATTTTGTTAAATTACTAATGTAAAATGATTTTAAAATGATTGATTCAGTGTTTTGACATTTGACATTGCATTTTGCTCTAGACTAGGCTTAAACTGTGCCCAGGAAACCAGTTTATATATATTATATATTAATATATATATGTATGTGTGTGTAAAGGTTTTGGTAAGGAGCTGTTTGAGTCTGATCTGGATCGTATAATGGACCACGTGGAAATGGCTATGGAGATGGTTCCTGTTCTGAAGCACGCTGACATCATCAACATCGTATCTGGACCAATCACGTACACCCCTGACCTGCTGCCCATGATTGGACCACACCAGGGGGTCCGCAACTACTGGACCGCTATCGGCTTTGGGTAAAAACTACAAATCCGATTACTGTAACTGGACTGGAATTAGAGTTAACACGAAGAATGAAGAATGAGCATGCATTTATCTGCAAAAAGATTTTTTTCTTTCATTTTTTTCCTAATTTTCTCAATATAAATAACAGAAACATCAGAAACAATCTGTTACATAAATGACCTACATGACTGTATGCTTTGAGTTTAATGATGGGTTGATATTGCAGGTATGGTATAATTCATGCTGGTGGTGTTGGGAAGTTCCTCAGTGATTGGATCATGACTGGTGAGCCCCCGTATGATCTGATTGAGTGTGACCCCAACCGTTATGGCAAATGGACCACAGTGCCGTACCTGTGTGCCAAAGCCAGAGAGTCATACGGCTTTAACAACGTGGGTAAGTAAAAAAATTCTTACAGCACTTCATACTTCACTCTGCTGAAAAAAAAATATTATGGAGATGCGGATTTCATTTTCCAGCAGGACTTGGCACACTGCCCACACTGCTCCAAAAACCAATTGGAGATCAAGAGTTGTGTCCCAATACTTGTGTCCATACATTCTGGCTGAAAAAAATGCAATTTTAACTGGTTTTGTCTATCTGTCTATCTGTCTTTCTTCTGTCTCACTCTCAGTGGGTTACCCTAAAGAGGAGCGGTTTTCTGGTCGTCCCACCAGCAGAGTGAGTGGACTGTATGAGCTGCTGAAGGACAAATGCTCTATGGGTTTCCATGCAGGCTGGGAGCAACCACACTACTTTTATAAACCAGGAGATGAAGTGGGCTACAGGTAAAACACACAGATCAAGCTTATTCTTGTTTCTACTCTCTCTGTCCATCATATCAGCTCCACTGATCACATATTGAACTTTAGTTGACTTTAGTTGTATAATAATAAAAGACTGTAAATTAAAGTCAGAGACAGAAGATCTGAATCTGTAGCTGCACAGTTTATGTTTGATGTTTTTTAGCCTTGAAGGCATGAAAAGGTCATGAAAAATCATGGAAATGCATTGGTTAAAAAGTGTATGAACCCTGCATTTCCAGTTCACCCTCTGTAAGACCTCTGTGTTCTTATAGAGGAATCCAAGGTGGTCTAGCAGACCACACTTTCTCATTCCCTGATTACACTCAGAAGACACATTGCTGAGATCCAAATGTGTAAAATCAGTAGCAGTGTTTAAGGGCTTGTTGCCTTGCTCCCATACTTGGCCTTGAATTTGCCACAGATTTGAGGCTTCCTGCTGTGCTGCTGTGGTCTGCTAAAATGTAATATATTCACTGAAGTACTATGACTATGGCCTCATTATTTGAAAGTATTTATATCTCCCTCATTTACTGACTTGCCACAGACAGTAGGTACAGATCCCTCCCTCAGACGAAGTCTGCTTGGCTAATCCTGGTGGATAGAGCTCCACAGTTATTCCAGAGAACACAGTTTAGAGCTGGAGGGTTTAGATCATGCTTGGTATTGGGCATATTGGGATCTTAGGCTCACCTTTGTCTCCTCCATTTTTACCCATTATTTTAGCAGTGATTCACTATAGAGATTATAAAAACAGTACATGAGCAACTAAACACAACTCCTTTCTCCACAGACCCAGTTTCAGGAGGACAAACTGGTTTGGACCAGTTGGACGTGAATGTAAGCTGGTGATGGAGAAAGTGGGCGTCATTGACCTTTCACCTTTTGGTAAATTCATGGTAAAAGGAAAGGACTCGCACAAGCTGCTGGACCGACTGTTCGCCAACACCCTGCCGAAGGTGAGAGAAAAGAGCAGAGATTCTTTTTTTTAATGGGTTTCACTATAGTACAGTTTTTAGCTATTTTCTCTAGACTGTGATACAATAGTAAAGGTTTCACTAGAGGAATGTACAATTTTTAATTGAGTTAGACTGTGATACAGTACCCATACCATCACTATAGTAAACTTTGGGCTGTTTTATTTGACTTTAATAAAGTGTCCATATAATTTGTATTTTTTAACAGTTTAACTGAAGTCAGTTCCTTTTTTCTCTCTGTTCTCTCTGTTGTCAGGTGGGCCTGACCAACATTAGCCACATGCTAACCCCAAGAGGACGTGTCTACGCTGAAGTCACCATTACCCAGCTTTCACCTGGAGAATTCTTGCTGATCACTGGATCAGGATCAGAGCTGCACGACCTCAGGTTAGTCTATCACAAAATAAAATTCTGGAGTATTGCTATCCTGGCAACGGAAAACACAGGTGCTATACTGACTAAATACAAGCTAGACAGAGTCTTCTAAATTTATTATTATCAATACCTGTGTAATGTTAAGTGAACTAATGGGTATTAAATAACTCTAAAGCTTTACACATGCACACACATTTGCACTCTTTCCTAGCAGACAGCACTATCACAGTCTTTAACTTGATTGTTGTTCATGAGTCAGTGAACTATTAAAATCCTTTTTATTGGGTCTTTTTGCCCAATAAAACATATCCTAGAATGGAAAACGAACAGAGTTTTAATAGGCTTATAAAACTTCAACATAACTCACAAAAAGCCAAGGTCACATACATTTTATTTGTGCATCATGCAACTAAAAATACTAAATACAAGGATCCTGTAGAAACGTTAAAAACATACCATGCAGTTTCCAGGCATACGTATCCCAGTGCTCATGCAGTGGGTCTCAACCAGGTCCTACTTTTTAACTTTTATTTATTTACTAGGTGCGTAAGTGTTGCACAGTGCTCCAATCAGAAATCAGAAAACTTCAAAACAGTTCAGCTCCATGTCTGTGCTTAGGGGGACCTCTAGTGATCATATCTAAAACTTTATTTAGCTGTGTGAAGTCCCATCTGGCATTTCAGCATTTATTTACAGTTTAATCAATGTCATATTAAGTAAAATATTATATAAATCAAAATTTAGTCAACACTGATATCACAACAAAGTGTTTAACATTTAATAAATAATGTAGAGTTTAATAAACCTAATCTTAAACATAATCCTAAAATGTTTGGTTCCACAAGGGTTTAGTTGTTTTGCATAGAACTATTAACACTCTATTAAAACATCTTTAAAACTTTAGAAGCTTTTTAACCTCTAAAAAGCTTCTACAGACTGAAGCAGAAGAAACTCAACTCAAAGTCTGTTCACAAACGTTCCTTTCTAGATTGTTGTTGCTGTTGATTTTTTATAACACACAAATTTAGGTATTAGAAGTGGAAATTTAATAAAATGCTAATAAAATCATGTTACTTATTCTTTGATTCCTCAATTAGAGAGATTAAAGCATAATACAAAACAATATTAAAAGAAAGTTACAAGATATTATAATTTAAAAAATAAAAAATGATGAAAACTAAGAAGAAAACTAAAAATATATAGATAAAGACCATTACATTTCTTTTGAATTTTGAAAAAAAAAGGACAAACTTAAATATAAGGAATAAATAAAATATAAAGTACTAAAAGTGTGCAATAGTATTATAAATTATAAATATTTTGTTAACTTTTTTATAATCATTTAACTTTAAGCGTTGCTTATGGAGTTATGGTTGGAGGGACACAAAACAAAGCAATCAAAATTTATGAGCTGTACATATATGCAAATTACAATCAATATTGTTCTCAAAGAAATGTCTCTATGTTTGCTATTGCTTTGTTGATTTATTGATTTATTGACTTACTATAGAGTCTTAATTAGAGATGTGTTTATTTGTTTGAATTTTACAGTGATTTATAGCCTGTTAATAGATTTTTATAAATAATTATTATCTTTATTTCTCTCAGGTGGATAGAGAGAGAGGCTGCAGACGGGGGGTATGAGGTAGAGATCAGTAATGTAACTGACGGTATCGGGGTGCTGGGCGTGGCCGGGCCCAACTCTCGTAAGGTCCTGCAGAAGCTGACCAGTGAGGACCTGAGTGATGCAGCTTTTAAATTCCTTCACTGTAAATCCATTCAGCTGGCCGGCGTCAAACTAAGAGCCATCCGCATATCCTACACAGGTATGAATATGGGGAATTCTGACCAATGTGCTTGTTTTGTAGAGAACTATTTTGAGTAGGGTGGGGGAAATTCTCAATGCTTAGATGCATCTGAACTGTGATATTTCTAAATTTTTAATTTAATTAATGAGGTAATTTTCAGTACTTACATTCCTGTTCCTGTGTGAGTGTATTAGAAATAATGGTGTGGTTGTTTCTATTTTAAGGGGAGCTGGGCTGGGAGCTGTATGTGGATATGCCTCAGTTGGCTGCGGTTTACCAGGCCATTATGGAGGCTGGTCAGGAAGAAGGCATTGATAACTTCGGCACTTACGCTATGGGTTCACTCAGGCTGGAGAAAGGCTTCCGAGGCTGGGGAGCTGAGGTCAGTCACACACATGCATTCACACAGACACATATATATATATATAAACTGCCTGGCCAGAAAAGGTCACCACCTAGATTTAAATTTAGTAAAAAGGTAAGAGCCTCCCGTGATTATTACTGCATGGGTGAATAATATATTTCATCTGTCAACAAGTTTTAAAGCCCTAACTGATGCAGGGAGTAGCTTCTCATTTGTTAAACAACCATGTCAAAAGAGGGACACATCCCATGAATGTGGAAATATTGTCATGCATGCAAGTCATGCAAGTCAATAATATATGTAATTTATGACAGGCCTACTGTACCACTTGTGGCATCCTAAGAAACCATTTTGAATAAAATGTATAAAGTGTATATCTTTTAACATTTTAAAGAAGCATTATATTACGTAAAGGTTATTAGCTTTTATTGTACTTACAATACTTGTAAAATATCATACCTTACTTGTGTCTCCTGTTTGTTTAGATGAACTGTGATACCAATCCTCTGGAGGCTGGTTTGGATTACTTCATCAAACTCAACAAGGTGAATTTAATCTTATTATTATTACTGTTGTTATTATTATTATTATTGCATATTGTCACTTTCTTTCATGTATCTTTTAAAAGAAGAAAAAATGTAAGTTTAAAGAAACAATAAGCACTAAAGGACAATAAGGACCCTCAAGGATGCGAAGCTTATGTGGGTTGCCAGATCGATGAAACTGAACCTATAAAAATATGAGCACAAAATGGCAATTTATAATCACATTCGTAGCAAAACTGTGATTAATCTTAAGCATGTTTTCCTAATATGTGATGACACATTTTCTTTATTTTAGTACAGAAAATATTTTATATCAGGGTCATTTAAAGCAGCAATATGTTTTTGCACATGGTTTTGATGTGACAGTGACAAAATTATGTATGTCATGTATTACACTATGCTGTGTATCTACCACATACACACACTCACACACACTGACATTGGTGTGTGTGTATTAGCCTGCAGATTTCATAGGGAAGCAAGCACTACAAGAGATCAAGTCAAAGGGACTGACCAGAAAGCTGGCTTACCTCATCATGGACACAGACAACATCGATCCTGAGGGCAACGAGACCATCTGGCACGAGGGCAAGGTATGTTTAAAAAATATTCAATAGTTTAGCTTTAGATTAAGGAATGTTTTGGATCTTATACTCTTGATTTTCTTGCCAACTATTATTCAATTAAGACTAGAACATAAATGGGAAGTGAGTGGGAAGTGATGTCCAAGACCGAGTACTAATTCTACCAGCCCGACTAACTAAACTACCATTAGTTGGCTAAATATGAACTAGATATGAAAAATAACTTTGTGCAGAATTTCTGTAAATGCGACCAACGCCACATGATCAACAATAGTATGATAAACAAGCTAGCTGCCTGAGAGCAAGAGTAAAACTCAGCTACTCCATGTAATGCAATCGGTGTGTTCCAGCTAAGATAAAGCTGATTGCATTTGATGTGAAAGGGAAAACTGTATATGTACGTATACATTTAATATTTTAACATAAATAACATGCTTTTACTCACTGTAGGTTGTTGGAAACACAACGTCTGGAGCGTACAGCTACTCAGCTGAGCAGAGCCTGGCCTTTGGCTACCTGCCCGTCAAGCTAGCCACCATTGGACAGAAGGTGGAGGTGGAGCTGCTGGGTAAAAAGTATCCTGCTACAGTCGTCCAGGAGCCCCTGGTCCTCACTGAGCCCACCAGAACCCGTCTTCAGAAGAAGTCCAAAAGCTCAGCGTGAATCAAGGACTCGAGTTTGGGTGAACTGGACCTTAGTGTTGTGCTCAAGTAGCCATTTCTGAAGTGTTCAACCATCAGAAAACAGAGCAAACACTTATTTACATTCAGGGGACTCAAGCTGACACTTTAAAAATCATTAAACTATTACATTTATAGAAAGAGACATACAAAAACATATCATGTGAAAAAAATTGGGTAACCCTATCTTGTGCAGCTTGCTAGAGCGGTCAGACCTGGTCATGTTGGCATCTGTTTTACTTGTAAATGGTCTAGTAAAATTGGATGAGCTAATTTCTAAGTTTAAGTAGTAATAAATGTGGGCTTGCCTTAATACTGTGATCCATTCGATGTTGGAATTTCTGAATTCCATGTGAAAACTTCACCTGGAGCGCCCACCAGTCAGATTCCTACTCAGAAAGTCCTGCACTTTAATAAAAGTAAAAACAGTATTATTATGCTGTTTATCGTCACTTATGTCTGTATGTGTCTTTTTAAATCACATAATACTTTCACATACTACTTCTATCTGTGGACATGTTTCCATGGTGTTTGTAAGTAAAAAGTTCCATATAGTAGCATATAATAACATCCATTTCCTTGTAAATGGAATGCAGCATAACTTTTTCCTCACAAGAACTTTACCATCTCACAATATTATTCACTTGAAATTTTAATTGTTTAAATATGTAAAAAAAAAGAAAAAAAAGATAAATACCTGGGATTTGTTTCACATAACTGTACTAATTTGTACAATTTGCAACTGAACAGTCTTAAGAAAAGCTTCACCACATAATGCTGTGAGAATGTGAATAGGTGGAGCTTCTTTGTATTCCATTTCACATTCAGTACAGGTGATGGACTCAACAATGCAGCAGGTTGTTGTCTATAAAGGATTGTACATGTAATTTATTTTCTACATTGTAGATTAATATTAAAGACATGAAAAGAGGTGTGTCCAAACTTTTGACTGGTACAGTAGGTGCCAGTTATTCAGGGATGAACTGCCAAGACACTTTCTGAAATGTGTTCTGGTGGTGGTGAATGACTTGGCAATAAAGCTATTAACCAGCTTTAATTTTAGTGCCATGGTGCTAATCACACACTGCCCTCAGCATAAGCAAGTCATTGTGCCATTAATGAAAGGAACAGTGTGGTCATTGGACATTGGAATCTGAACTAAAATATTCCTGTTAATGTGTAAATTTTACATCTTTGTGTTTAATTTACTACTGTATGTCTTTTGAAATAAAATGGGCTATTTCACTTCTGTGTTATGGTTTCTTTTGGTGAAATCCTTAATTTTCTGTTTTCCTTGCAACAGTCTTCTGGAAAATAAACTCTGACTCTCAGATTTGACTACACTTGAGTTTACAGATGAGTAAGATTTTAAAGAAAAACCTCACAAACAAGCCAGTGCTTCAAAACTTAAATTTTCATTTGTTCAGTTTAAGAACAGCTTGATTTTCCTTATTAAAGTGTAGTAAAGGTCAAAGATTATTGGATTATTGAAGTAGAAAAAATTATAAAAAGCTTTAGATTGCTTTTTAAAGGTCTAACCACAGCTGAAAAATATTATTTAAAAGAAAAAATATGTCTTGAGCGATATTTATATCATATTTAAACAGTGGTTTTACAGAGGTTTTCTTGAATAAGGTTCGGTCCACTCCTTATATATATATATATATATTTAAGCTGTTTACTATAAAGAAATGTGGATTTAAAAAAATGCGTTTAAAAATATATATTTTAAGAATCCAACAATAATTCATTTTACGATTTTATAACTTTAAATGCATTTATTATTTTTTTATTTAACCTTAAATTAAGTTAAGTTTTTAATTAATTTTAGCTAATTAGCTAAGGTTACCACATTTTTCAACTGCCTTTTTGTTTTAAATGGCACGAGAGTTCAAAAAAGTAAAAAAGTGGTGGCTAACGAAGCTAGCTAACCTCTGAGGTAACCGGTGGGAAAGGGAAGTAAAATTAAAAAAGGGCAAAAAAAGCTAAACCCTCAAAATAAGTTTAAAAAAATCGATTACACACATTTTACAAGCAACCAGACACTGGAGGTAACATTTACAACGTAATATAAAGACAAGTTTTGGTGAGTCTTTCTTATTTTTTCAACATAAACTAACTTAACAGCTAACAAGCTAATGCTAACGTTACCTCAGCAGCTAATCTAGTTATCTAGTTAGCTGTTAACTAGCTATCGTATCGAGATGAAAACGAGTATTTCTCAGTAAACAAAGGCTACTTAACTATCTAATTTATTTCTGAAGAATTTAACAAGCTATGTTTTATTAATATATGTCTCTCATTTTTACAACATAAGTTAATTTAATAGCTAGGTTATCTGACTAGCTAACGATACCTCAGCAGCTAACCTAGTTAACTAGTCAGCTAACGCTAGCTAGCTTAGATAACATTAACTAAAAACGACAAGATTTTTGTTTCTCGTATCTCAATTTTTTTTAACATAAGCTAACTCAGAAATTAGCTAGCTTAGCTAACTAGCTAACGTTACCTCGGCAGCTAACCTAGCTAGCTAATTAACGCTAAGTAACGTTAGTTAGCTCAGATCACATTAACAGTTAACGTTACCTTAAAACCAGTATTTCTTGGCAAACACGGGCTTATCTAACTAGCAAACTAACTTCGGCAATATATATGTTTTATTAATGTAACGTATTTATCTCATTTTTGCAACTTAAGCTAACTCAATAGCTAGCTCATCTGACTAGCTAACGCCACCTCAGCTCAGGTTAGCTAAGCTAGGTTAGATAGGTTTCATTGCATGCATTATATAGTTAGTAAGCTTAGTGTTCATAGTGTGTCACTCCTGCTGGTTTAGCGGTTTAAACTCTTTGACCAGCTTAGATTTTGTCCAGCATTTGACAAAGTTATCCAAGCTAAACAACCTGTATGACCAAGCTTGAGAAGCGTGACCAGCATAACTAAGTGGGTTAACCAGCTAATTTACCAGTATAGTTTATGCTTTGACCAGCTTTTTTAAGAACTTCTCAATCAAAAACCAGCCTGGGCCATCTAAAACCAGCATGTAAGTAATAATGCGTGTTAGCTTGATTTGTAAGCATATTTTTAAGCATTTTTAGCGTTTTTGGCATTTCGAGTAAATGATTGATAAATTAAAGTGTCTATACAAAACGTTATTATGTGCTATAATATCCTTTAAAGGTGTCATATAAAACAAGTAGTGGGACCATCCCCTGTGTTACAGCGCCATCTGCTGTATTGTAGTTTGCAATCATTGAAGTTCACAAAAAAAAGGTAGTTTATTTTTATGGGATTTTTTATATATATTTTTTGATAATTAGAAATTGAATTTTTCTCTGTTTGGAATATTTAAGCATTTTATATTCCTGTTTTAATGTCTGTAATAATTATATCACTGGCATACCTTGATTGCAATTATTTCTGTGACAATATATTGTCTAAAATAATCAGTTATCATGGCAGACCTTCATACAAAAATATGTGTGAGCTGAACTCATCAAGAGTTAATTATTTGAATTTTTGTCTCTTAATGTGTCTGAGAGCATCAGTTGTAAATTAGTGAAGAGGTAGAGTTGGTATACTGTGAATAGCTCTATTTAAGTAATGTTATAATCCACATTATGTCAAGAACTATAGTAAAGAAAAAATACTTTAGGAAATGAAGGTCAGTTAGTGTGAAACATTTCAAGAACTTTGAAAATATCCTCAAGTGCAGTTACTGCCAAGACCATCAAAAGCTTAATGATAAAACTGGCTCTCATCAGGACCGTTCCTGGAAAGGAAAAGTAAGTGTTACGTCTGTTGCACAGGATAAGGTAATCAAAAAACACTAATTATTTTAGTTTATTTAACACTTTAAAGTTTGCTACATGATTCCTTGTGTGTTCCGTCTTAGTCTGGATGACTTCAGTATTCATTTACAATTTAGGAAAAAAATTAAAATAAAAACATTGAATGAGATGGTGTGTCCAAACTTTGTACTGTATATTATATGTATGTTATCTATGTTATTCATCCTTTGGATTTAAACTTAATTTAATTCAATTTTATTATTTTTTATTAACTAAAATGGGTGCTATACATTTTAAAAAATACAATCAACAACCCAGTTGAAATCACTATTGTGTGCTATGCGGTGAGCATGCAGTGTATTTATGTGCTGGGTTTGGCGCATGCTGGTGCAGTGCGCTATGCTGAGTGTGTGTGTGTGCCGTCAGGATGTACAGTATTTATTAATAGCAGTATGGTGAATCGGTAACCTAGTAACACATTTCCTGAATGCTCCGTTCCCCGACACCACTTTTCAGCTGGCGACGGCGGCATGTATGCGCCGCACACCATACCGGGGCTCTGGCCCACACCAGCCAATGGCATTTGCCTTGTGTGAGCTGTCAGTCACTATGTCCAGCCCCCTCACCCCATTCTTGTTGCTATGCTGTCTTTGAAACTATGGTTACGGTAAAGGTGCCTGTTGGGAATAATGCTCAATGCTGATGTCGCTTATCCTCACACCTTCACTTTGTAAAAGATGAATTAATGTTTTAGTTCATTTATTCACTTATTCAGCATCAATGGTTCTATATACAGTATGTGGACAAAAGTATTGGGACACCAGCTCAGTCTCACCTGCTTCTGTTTCTGCTATAATTAAGGGTATTAAAAAGAGTTTATCCTGCTTTTGTTGTCCAGAAAGGTAAAGCGTTCTGCTAGGTTTTGGATTTAAAGCATTGCTGTGAGAATTTGATTGCATTTAGCTGTGAAAAGAGCATTCATGAAGTCATCCCAAAGTATTGGTTGGAGCTCCATTAGCTTCAGCCAGTCCTATTTTATTGGCAGTACTTTTATTCTACTTTTATTTTATTTTATGCAATGGGTATGAAAGTAGACGCTGAATGTGCTGTTTGGTTGCTTGATAAAGAGGGAGGTTGAAAAGGAGAAGTCCTCATCTTTGTCTTTATCACCCACCACATTCTCTCTCTCTCTTTCTCTCTCTCTCTCTGACACCCCCCTCCATTTCCTACCACTTTAATGAGTTAGTGTAGGAGTGGACCTGACACACTTCAGTCACGACTATGGAGATCACTAAACACACACACACACACAGACACACACACACACACACACACACATGTTTACACTCAAGGGCCATTTCATCATTCTTACTCTCTGTAACTCTTTCTGTTTCTCTTTGTGTTTCTGTCTGTCTGTCTGTCTCTCTCTTTCTTTTTTCTTCTCTTTTAAACTCTCTCTCTCTCTCTGTTGCCAAATACATAGTAATAAAGATTCAGTATAAAATAGATTGATGTGTATCTCTGTCGCAAGCTAAATTATATGCTGAATAAGTGCATGTTATAGTATTAACGTAACTGCTAATAATAATGCATATGTTGAAATGTATATGTATTGATTTGTATTTACAGCAGTGGTGGAAAAGTAAATTTTGCTCCCCACAATGACGTTTTGTCAGATTTCACATTTTGTCAGAAGCTTGTGATCAGACATGTTATGGCATTAATATGCACTCTGTGTATCCAGTATTGGAGTAAAATGATATTGGGTAGGAACGCACAGAAATAGAAATAAAAATTTAGCCAAAACCAAACCAAATAAAACATTTGGCCAAAAGCTACATAAGTTTTTGTTAAAATTTTGTATATATTTTGTATGTTGTGTCTTGTCTAGAAAATATATGAGCATGAAGATTAATGCAGCCACCCAGATCTAAAGAGCACAGCTCATGCAGACATGTTTAAATAAATAATTCAGAGAGTTGTTGGTTTTGCAGGGTAAGCTGAAGTAGTTAAGAATGAAATGAACTCAGTGAACTGATATGAGTAATACACTGAATGAGCGCCAGCGCTTTAACAGTTTGAATGATGTGTTTCCGAGTAACAGTCTTGTGAATACGTGGACTGTAGCTTAACAAGTATTAACAAAGACTGGGTTACTGGGGTTATCATCACCATATGACACTAGCAGCTGCTTTCCTTGGGCATTTCATTGACCCAAGTTCAATTTGCTGACATTAGAATTGTGTTATTGCAGCCTTAGTGGAGACAGATGACCTTAATGTGTTTTGTAGCATGAAATACACTATGGGGCAGTTTTATAGACAGGGATTAAGGCTAGTCTTGGGATCCATAAAACCTGAATCAGGATGATACAGTGTGATACAGTGTAAGGACGACTCTGTAAAATGTCTGGATATGATTCTCCACACATTTTGCAGAGAAAGCGACATTAAATAGTAGAGCTGGGTTTTAAAATTTCCAATACCAAAACCCAAACGATACTTTATTTAACAGCTGACATTAGCTGTCTCATTCTTATACAGTCACTATGAAGGCTCCATCTTTTTGGATATTGTTGAAACAAACAAATAATGAGCATTTTTATATATAATTTGCATTTTGGCGCTTTAGAACAAACACAACAACATTACTTGTGCTGAATCTAGGGCTGCAACTAATGATTATTTTGGTAGTTGACTAATCTGGCGATTTATTTTATTGATAAGTCGATTAGTCAGCGATTGTTTCTGCCATGCCCTTCATCTCGGCTTGCTGTGGGTATGGCTCCTGTTTCTAGCTGATAGCTCCTGTTTCTAGCTGATATTTAGTGAGATAATTATGTGTAATCTGTTGTGTTTGTAAACTGTGTGAGTGTCCCCAAATTATTGACTACTTAACAATGAACATTTGGAGTTAACACATTTTTTTAATCGACATTGCTGATTATATTGACTAATCGTTGCAGCCCTAGCTTAAACTATGAATCTTTTTCCCTGAGCATACTGCTGGATGCAGTTCAGTTTTTAATAGGCTAGGACTCTCTGGAGCAGAAAAAGCATAATCCTTTTAATACCATGCCTAATGCCATGTGTGGGCTAGAGAGGTATAAAGACCCTAGCATTGAGCTGTGGTGCAGTCGAACTGTGTTCTCTGGAATGATGGAGCTCCATTCAGTACTTTTGGGGGAAGGGAATGAGTTGGGGAGTTGTGGATGAGTGGCGATCGTTACTCAACATCCTGACCTTGTTTTTGTCACTGAATGCAATCAAATCTGCTCGTCATAATCGACTTAAACTATATATGGACAAAGCCTCAGTAATTTTGATGACCACAGTATTGCTTAGCGAAAAAAGGGACCTTTAAAGTGAACATGTTTAATATGTGTTTTTTTTCTCAAAATATTTATATTCAAATTTTGGAATACACTTAACAATTAAAACTTAAAATGTAATGTTGTTTATCACAGTTAGTATCTGGGACAATATATATTTTTAAAAATATCCTTAGAGCAATGCTTCAAAATCTAGTAGAAAATCTTTTTAACACAGTAGAGACAGTTACGCTATAAAAAATGAGGATAAACTGTAATACAAATCCTCTGGAGCTGGATTACTTCATCAAACTCAACAATGTAGTTTATTATTATTATTATTACTATTATTATTATTATTTTTATTATTATTATTAAAATTGTCACAAAAGCCTCACATCGGAACAAGTAACGAGACAAGTTATAAAAAAAATGTATTTATTTTATTACCATTTGATGAATGAATCAAAATCTAAAATGAGCAGGTGTCCCAATACTTGTCCCAATTTGTTCATGTTGTGTATATATACTTACACATACATATATACTTAGAGTTTTAATGCACCAAAAAAAAGCTACAAGATCCATCATTTGCAGAATGGCCTTCTCTGTGACATTCACACTGTGGATGCCTAGTCGGGACATCTGAATGAGAAAAATTAGCCCCTAGAGGGCTGGCAGGAATGGGCTACGTCAGCTTACACTTGTTCTTTTTTTAAGTAATGGCCATCACACACAATCATCTAAATAACACAAAATCTGAATGATACTGTTTTTTTTACAATGCCCAAAAACATAGCATTATAGCATTATAGACTGTGAGATTTGATAACGCTAATGCTGGTGTTGTTTAAAGATTTTACAGAGAATGGTCTCTTCTATCACCTGAAAGGAGAATGGTTCATCCCACTATTCAGCCTGCCTACCCTGAATGAGTCATCCTGCCTGCCTCTGATTGGCCAGCCAGGTTGCATCCCGAGGGATTTTGCCTTGCAGAAGGAGCGGAGGCCTGCCTCCATTCACAGAATCGAGGCCGCGCTCGCCCGCTGCCCCATTCACAGCCGGGCTCGGTCCGATTTGGCTTCAGCATCCTTTACTCCAGCCTGAATCCTGCCTCCTCTCCATCCAGCAGCGTTGCATCAGGGAGGGGGGAGCTCATCCCTGCTTTTGTCTTTTTAATCATTTCTTTTTATCCCTGTTGTCTGCGGAGAACTGGAACGCGCTGCCTCTCTCGCTCTCTCTCTCTCTTTCTCAAATTTTCTCCATCTTTCCTGCTCTCTGTGTGTCTCTATTCTATCCTCTATCACTCTCTCTCCCACAGCCTCTCACAGCCTCTTACTCTCTCATTCTCTCTATCTCTCTCTCTCGCTCGCTCTCTCTCTCTTTCTCTGTGCTTTCTTTTTCTTTTTTTTGATTTGCAGGCAGGCAGGAAGGCAAGCCATTGGGAGGGACTGCAGTGCGAATGCTGCAGCGGCGCGAGCGTGCGCGAGAGAGAGAGAGCAGAAGAGGAAGCTTATGAATGACTGACGGTCTCCTGGTGCACACTCCTGTGGACATTTTTACATGAATGGCTTTTTTTTTTTCTCCCGGACTTTAACGCCGTGGCTTTCGCGCTGCTCGCTGCTTCTTAATGAGAGCGAGAGAGATCAGACTGTCTGATTTGTCATGCTATTCATTCATTGAGACACGGACGGATTGTGATTACGTTTTAGTCTGAACACTGCTCAGCATCGTGCTTTTTGGTATGGTGACTAATTATTTAGGAGGATATATAATATATACCACAAAAGATCAGCCTTTCTTTATTTTGCCTTCTGCGGTATTGTAAGAGCATTGTAGGGCTGTTTTCTTTTCTGCTGTATTTCAGTATGTAGGGACGAAAGCACATGACGTTGAACTGTTGAACAAAGAAATGTCTTCTGCTTTAGGTAGCGATTCTGAGAATTATTCAGATCCTGGTTGGTCACCATGGAGAGCACAGTGGTATAAGCGCAGTTCAGAATGAGGCAGAGCAGCGTGGTTGTGGTTGAGGCTGTTTGTGTATTAATTTTTGAATTAAGAATGCTGGAGTCTTTAATCTGAAGCTGAATCCTCAGAGTCTGGCTTTTTCTGACTGGTTTCTGTTTGGTTTTTATCAATGAGAGATTCCATACTGTCTTCTTTGGTTGGTAGACAGCACAGAGTCAGTGAGCTTTGCTTGGTCTTTCTGTCGTTTTTCTAAAAAATAAGTCGTCATCATGCAGAGCAGAACAACTTTGATTCGTTTGATTCGTGAATGTAGAAACAGACATCTTAGCTCCGGTACCATTACTACAATATCACTTAATGTCATAATTTGAGGCACGCAGGCTTTTTCTTGTGGTTATGTTCTTTTCTGCACATTAGTTATAATGTTGCATTATTTTCATTCATGTATGGTTTTGTGTTCCTGTTCTATCTGGCTTCTTAATTTTAATTTCTGACCCGTTGTTTTGGAGGAGACTTTAGGTCTATGTTGGTTTTGATATGAAATGAAAAGAAAGCCAACAAGTAAAGCAAGGGCACAGTGTTTTACCTGTCGTTCACCGTTGGGTGGTAAATGTTGATGGCCTTTTTTAATTCTGCATGTCTGTATCTTTTGGAGTGAATTAAACGCTGAAGCATTCCTGCGGATGACAGAATATCGTTGAGAGGAAATTTGAGAATTGATAGGTTCTAGAGTGCTGTAAGTGGGAGGCTTTTTTATTTTTTTCTGCAACAGGAAGTGATCTGCGGTGTTGAGTGAGTCTTTTGTTGAGAAGGTTCCTCTCTCTCTCTCTCTCTCCCTCTCTCTATCTCCCCTCTCTCACTGCGAGTGAGTCATGCGTGTGCACAGATCCGCCAGGCTGCGGGGAGAGAGGGAGACATCTCCTTCATAAAGCTCTTCTTTTCTCTTCTATCGCTGGACCTCCATCGCTGAAGAGGAGCATCTCCCCGATTCCCACCTCCCAGACTCTTGTCATTTTCTGTCTCCCCATCTACCGTCTCGTCTCTAGGCCTCCATGGATTGCGTGCACCATGGTGTTGTATTTTTGGCCCCTGAGGTGGCGTGGTTTGTAGGATTTTCATAGCGTTTGTTCTCCTTAGCAGCAACAGCAGCAGCAACAGCAGCAGCAACGGCAGGCGGCTTCTGTAGTCACCAAACCACTCCAACCACAGGTGCCTGCAGATCAGTAGCTGCAGACTTGAAAAGGAAGGCAACCAGGGGGAAGCGATCGCTTCAGTACAGCTCCGTCCGTCTGCCGTAGGGGCCCCAGCATGCTGGAGGAGTGGACAGTGGTCAGCTTGGCGTCGGTTCTGCCCGTGCGTACGTAAGTAGGCAGGCAGGCAGAGGGGCATGCTTCACCGCACCAAATACAACCGCTTCAGGAATGAGTCGGTGACGTCCGTCGACGAGCTGCTCCACGGCCTCTCCATGAACGCCACCAAGGTGTCGGCTTCTCCCCCGCCGCCACCCACCGGCCACCAGCCACCCCCCTACGCGCCGCCGGCCGAGGTGCTGCCCCCCGAGTCGTCGGCGCCAGCGGTTGAGGATTCGGGCACCACCCTCTGCACCCTCATCAACAAGGTCTCCGGTCTGAAGTTCGCCAACTCTGGCGGAGGCCTGCTGGGCATCAAGGGCCTCCCGTCCGCCGTCAAGGACCTGGCCGTGTCCAAGCTCCAGGGGGGCGGGGGAGGAGGGGGTGGGGGTGGCTCCGGTAGCCCGGGATCATCCAGCCTCGTCTCGGCGGCCACTGGGGGCAGCTCGTGCGCTTCCGCCGTCTCTGGACAGCAGGAGCTAGGCTCCATGAGCACCACCGGGAAGAAGGGCAGGATGGAGGAGACTCAGCCCGGAGGGGGGGAGGACTGGAACCTGGGCGGTGTGGGAGGCATGGGTGCCACCAGCGGTGGAGGATGCGCGGGTCTGGTGAATAAGCCCTCTCGAGGATGGCTGCACTCCAGTGAAAAGATATCCGGACCCGGAGTGACGTACGTTGTGAAGGTGAGGGATCTGTTCTCTCTCTGTCTCTTTCTTTCCCCTCTTTTATCTCCCCTAATTCCCCCTTTCCTGCTTTTCAGCTCTTCCATGTGTCTCTATTAACCTCCCGTCCAACCTTTAGTTGGACGTTTGTGCAACTAATGAGTGAGTGATGGAGAAGAAAGGCTAGAAAACAGGCAGCGTCTCGCTTGTTTTGATTCAGCCACAGTGCTGAGAATGGCGAGGGCTGAAAGCAGGCATTAAATAATGCAGAGAGGAGAAGGTGCTCGGTGGAAAAGCACCGGCTCAGGCAGGTAAAAGTACCTTTATGAGGTGGAAACAACAAAGACGATGCAGGCCAGAATGAGGATGATTCAGCAAGCAAAGGTCTGTAAACACCTACTGCTTACTGACTATACATGTATACATACTGTTATCAGTGGTTGCAGACAAACATCAGGCTTAGATTTGAGCTTCTTCTGCCATTACTTATATTAACTGTAGCTTCCTCGCTATCTCTATCTAAGGTAGCATATTGCTGCTGCCAAGTATATTTAAAAATAAAATCTCAGCATGTCATTATTGTAAGATCTAATGTCTTAATTAAAAAAAAAAAATCAGAATTTAATAATGAGATATTGTCATATAAACAATGTATTATGTTGTAATTATGACTTATAAAATCTTATCATTTTGAAATATAGTGTCATAAAAACTACATATGTTGTAATTACAAAATGTTGTTTTCTAAACATAATTATGATACAGTATCTCGTAATAATGAAATATTATGCCATTAAAAAAGCAACATAGCATTGTATTTGTAGCAAAATATCTCACAATTATGAAATACGTACTCTTATATCTATGAGATGTTGTATGTCAAGATTAAAACACAAAATCCATTTTTACGACATAATATCTCATGATGTTAGAGATTTCTTTTTTTATTATACCTGGCAGCAATACACTTCTATATCTCTCTCTTTCTGACTGTTTATCTATCTTTCTGTCTATCTCTCCATCATGTATGCTGCATATGCACGGTATGACCAGATAGTCTATGCGACAGACTATTTTTGCCACCAGAGCTGATCTATTCAAACGAACGCTGAGTTTATCTCATCAAGCGGAAGCGGGATGCAAATACTGTAACCAGGCGACCAGAGTTCAGGTAGTGGAGTAGAGTTGCTCTCACATCAGTTCCCATCATATATTCATAAAACACACAAAGGTTGTGGCAGCAGATGTAAAAGGTTCTGCACAATATATTGTTTCGGCGTTGTCGTTGCAACGTGTGCATCTGCAATAATCACACAGTCGCAGTGTGGGTGTAAAGACATTGATATATTGAAGAATTGTGATGTTATGTTTTTCGTATACTGTGTCGATTTTTGCATGATTTTACAAGATTGGTGTCAGACTGTGCTTCATTTATATCACCTTGCTTAAAGTATCAAAGTATATTTAATCCTTTTATTATTTAATCATAATAACCTTGGATCGTGATACTTATTTTATCACCAGATTCTTGCCAATACACAGCTCTAATATGGAGTGTCATAAAGAAAAATTAATTCCTATAAAAGGATAATTCATATTGTGCTTTTTTTCTTGGCAAACCTGGATTATATTTGCCATCAGCAGATATTAGTATAGTGAATTATTTTGAAATGTTGGATTATTGCTTTCTGGTTAAAACTGTAAAAAGAACTCTGTATTTTTTAAGATTGTACTATATCTTACAGTAAATTGTGAATCATCACAATGTGAGTTTTCATTAATCATACATCGCTTGTAAAAGTGGATGTTTTTAATTGTGCATGGTACTTCAGCAGGGACACAATATGTTTGGTTTGTGTGATCCAGAGCACCATAATATCACCAACAAATAATAAATAAAAAAAATCTAGTTATTTAACACATCGTCTTAAGCCAGATTAATGTTTAAATAATTATAAAGTGGATTTATACCACAGCTGTTGAATTTTATCTGCGGACAGGGGGCGGGGCCATCTTTGATCTTCAAAGATATTTGAATGGCCATTGTTCCTCCAGGAAATGATCTTTATCTTTAGTTTTCTCAATGGAAGTCATCTGCACCTTTTTATTTGTATTGTTAATGTATTATAACTACTTATAAAACAGAAGCACATAGAAGTGAAAAATTGCCATCATGGAGAGAAAAGAATAAGAAGGGAAAACTAAGTAGGGGGGAATAGGGGGAAAAATGCATGTAAAATAAAGTATATAAAATAAAATCTCTGGTTTTAAACAGTTACATTCATGTAAATATCCTGTTCTTTTTAAGCAACACAGATTGGTTTTGTTATGTTCAGATAGTGTACAATTATTTACTAAATCCCTAATAAATCTATGGGTATTATAAAGTAGATGATAGAGGTGTAATATCAATGTTATCAATATTATATATAAATTTTTTTTTGTTTTGCACTACAGTGTAGATTTAATTAATAGATAGATAAAAAATTAACTTTCCTTTGATGTATCTTTTCAGGTTTTATTAATATGATATTTTTCTAATTGATGCATTTTGCAATGTATCGCCTAGCTTACATCATCACAGTTTATTGATATTGCAATATATTGAATCGTAACCTCTGTATTATGATACAGATCGTATCGTCGAGTTCTCGGCAGTAGTAGATGTGCAGTACACAGCTTTTAAACACACTGTCCGCTTGGCTGTACCGCGCCGTCTCTTCGGCATCATCACTTCATCATGTAATGTGTGATTAGAGATGCACTGAGGTAAAGGTGACTTCGATTTCTACAGGATGATTCATGCTTCATAGCCTTGTTGCTTTTTTTCCAGTGTGAATCACCCACTGCTACAGCCTCAGTGCTGGAGCTCGGTACACCCGACATGGCGAGAGAGAGAGAGAGAGAGAGAGAGAGAGTATGAGAGAGGAAGAGGCTGAGAGAGAAGTGGAGAATGTTAGGGTACTTCTTTATTATTTTTGAGGGCAGTGTCTCGAACCCTGTGTTCACACTAGCAGGCGACAGAGCAGCGTGTGACCATTTCCTACGAGAGAACGTGATTTGTACCTGGGGTTTGGCAACAAGCGGCAAACAACACGCAGACACAGCGACAAGAAACAAATCGAGTTGAGATTTGAGATTTTCTCAACCTTATTCTAATGAATTATGACGCAGTCAAGTGACATCGTAATCCGATTGGCTGAAGAAATTCTTAGACCAGTTGTAGACACAGGGGATCGACGTCCCCAACTTCTACTCTCTGACATTTTAGGTTCCTACCACCATTTCATTCCTATTCTCAGCTGTGTGGTTCTAAACATGGAAGAGATGATGCTTATATCCACAGTTTCATCTCCTTCTCTTGTTTATGCTGCATATAACAGTCAAGCGTGAATGAAAAGAGTGGATATCTTGCTAGCTTAGCCAGTTTGCTAACTGGCAAGGCCAGTATATGTCCACACATTACAATACGAGTAGCCTCAAACAGTATGGAGCAATATGAATCACTGTATTTGCAGGGTAAATTTGTATTTTTTATAAAAAACAAGTCATAATTCGTCTTAATTTGAAATGGACTTTTAAATATTAAGGGGAACATGAAACGAGTACAAACTCAATGGCCACAATGCTAGTGAGTGTGGCATAGCACTGACCATGCAAAGAAATGGCTGTTTTTACACCATTAATAGTTTATTAAAAACACTGTTTATACACAAAGTACCTTCAGGTAGTTCTTCAAGTGCCGCCGCCATCTTGAATTTACAACTGACAAGCACAAACAAATAGGTAGGATAGGAGAACAGATTGCAACAATAATTATGTGGATATTAATGAATATTATACGTTTTTTGTTTTATTTTTTTTTAGCAACAACTGGAATTCATGCATTTTCCTCTACCATATATTTTGTATTGTAAGCCTGTTGGGAGGATCAGCTAAAAGCGCTGTTTTTCGGAATGCTTGGGGTGAACAGAGATGGGCTATTTAAAAAAAAAGTTGTTCAATAGCCCATATTTAATTCAGATTTTATTTTAACTTTCATAGCATATCGTAATATATTTTTTATTCTATTTATTGAATCTTAACCCCTATTTCCTAATCAGTAGATCAATATTAATAAACGGCACAAATGAAGACAAGATTTTGCCTGACTCACTGTAATAACCTTATAATTTTATAGATATATTGTACAGTATCAAAATGCATAGTATATAATTATAAAACTTTTTTATTATTATTATTGGCACTATCTGAACTGTAAGGATATGTGGGAATGATGTGTCCTAAGTGAATAAGATTTATTTATTTATTTATTTATTTTATTTAATATAAGTATAAAAAATAAGATAATTATAATAAGAAGAATAATATGTTTACAGCACAGTAAACATACAGTGAAATGAGAAAAATATAGGTATTTGATATGAAAATAGAAATAGGTCTATAAAAAAGTGAATAAAGAAGGTGAGGCTGTTTGTGTTTCTTTTAATGTGTGTTTATGTAGGGGAGCATGGTGATTTTTCCACATCGTGTCTCCACTATGTATTGACTTAATTGTGAGTTGTTTCTGGCCCATGTGCTTAAGCGTACACATCACGCTACGCTGCACTAAAAGGACAGTGACTGAAATTGATCGGACGCTGTTTTTGACACACATTCACAGACAGTCTGGTTTAGCTTAATATTCACCCCTTATTCTGGAAATGCTCTTCTCATTGTTTTACAGTGTAGCCTGGAGATTTAGTCTTTGTAGTTTAGTCTTTGTATTTTTTCTCTATTAAAGACATTTTTGCTTTTTGAAAAATAATAAGTATTGCTGTCTATGTGAATGCGTAATGGCCCCAAAATAATATCACAATATTTTGGGGGATTTTTGTTATAATTATATTCTTGTAGAAGAATGCACCACTGTAACAAACAACAAAATAAGTTAAAGTTTTACGTCTATAAGTATAGACAGTTTCGAATGGGTCAGTTTATTCAACAGAAACAAAAAACTGTATGCTTTTGTCTGTTTTGTAAACATCAGACTTGCCAAGACACTGATTTAGTAAAATAAATAAATAAATAAACAGTATAACATAAGCATAATATAATGTATAACTTAAACATTATATAATGTATTTAAAAATGACCACAATTCTGAAAAATAAACAGTATAAAATAAACATAATATAATATATCAAAAAAAGTACCGCAATTCTACAAAATATACAACAAAGAGTATGACCTAAACATAATAAAATGTATAAAAATTACCACAATTCTAAAAAATAAACAATTAACAGTATAAATTAAACATAATAAAATGTATTAAAAAATGTCCACAATTCTACAAAATAAACAAACAGTATAACATAAAGATAATGTAATGCATCAGTTGTATCACAGTTCTAAAATATATATATAGTATAACTTAAACATAATATAATGTATCGAAAAATGTAATATACAACAAAGTTCAGAATAATTTGTGTTTGCATACTGCTTTCAAACTGAAAATTGCTGTTATCAAGCTATGGATTTTTTTTTTTTTACATAAAAGAAAATAAGACAATATTGTTGCGTATGATACGACATGGTAAATGTGTAGAATGAGGAATTCAGACGGTATATATATGTGGTCTTACTGCAGCGCCGACTGTGAGCAGGAGGGATTATTAGCAGCCTCTGCTGTCATGCTTGGGGGAGCAGGGAGACTCGCAGGGTGAATCATTCGCCGCGTTCGCAAGGAAATGAGACACGTGATTCGTTCATTCGTTCATTCATCTCATTGATGCAGTGAGTGTTGAGGTTAGAGCGAGACGGCTCAGGTGAGTCATTGCTGTGTTCAGGTGAGTCATGCAGGAGTGCGATGCTGGTGTAAGAAGTGAAGTAAAGCAGACACAGAGAGTGCGCGCTGATTACGTTCACCAAGAAGAGAGAAGTGTGTTTGTGTAGCAGATGTGCTTTTCACTTTCATTCATTGTTTCTTTGTTTTAAAGCTGCTAAAATAGATTTTATCCTGCTTTTGTTGGAGTAATTGTCTCTACTGTCCAGGAAACGCTTGATTTTAGAATAGATTTTGGATCATTGCCGTGAGGATTTGATTGGTTCAGTGATTAAAGTGTGTTAGTAAGGTCAGGATTAAACTTAAGCTGCAACTAATGATCTTTTTGGTTGCCGACTAATCAGATGATTATTTTTTTCGATTAGTCGATTAGTCAACGATTATTTCTGACATGCTGTCCATCTCTGGTTGCTGTGGGTATGGCTGCTGTTTTCTTTATTGCTTTCAAACATTAAAAAATAGCTGAACATGGGAATTAAATACTGTTCAAATGTCTGGAACATTGGCGTTTAAATGTGGAAAGTGCTGCTGTTTAGTAAAAAAATATTTAATCTGTTGTTTTTGTGCACTTTTGGTGTTTTTAAGGCCGAGTTGATTGTAAACTGTGTAAAATGAGTGAGCACATTACTCATTGTGTTTCTGTTGTTAGTATTTGTGTAGTGCTACAAATTAACGATTAATTGACAATGAACATTTGGAGTCGACAAATGTATTTATTTATTTATTTATAATCAACATTGTCAATTATATCGACTAATCGTTGCAGCCCTAGATGTAATGCCTCTCATTAGGCCTGGTGCCAGTCGGTCATTGATAGGTGATGTAACAGTGAGGTTCTTAGAGCTTTGTGTGCATTTGCAGCTCTGTGTCAGCTCATTGTGTGAAACTAAAAGTTGCTGAATGGAGTTAATGCAGTATACACAAATAAAGAACGATTATTTTATTTAATTAATCAAACTTTTATTTTATTCACTCATTAACAGCCATAAACAGATTTAATATTTTCATATTAAATCATTCTATTAAATAATACACTATGTACCTTAGGATATTGTTTTGCATTAAAATACCTCAGTGTTAACAGGTAACCTCTGTTTCATGTCATAGCATTCCTTTACCACAAAAGGAGTATTGTTGTTTTTAGTTAAAACTTCAAACTGGAAGTAGCTGAAATTTTGGTAATATGTCTTTCAGGTAATCAGTAATAAAGGCATTTTTAGTGGAAGGAAAACTATGAAATGATGTACAGGCTGCAGTAACAGGCTATAATGCTAGAATAAAAGCTATTCTCTCACTTGTTTTTAGTGGCCACCTTATACAAAATAAAGGGTTTCTGCAGTCATTGATTTTGACATTGATTTTAGTATTTTCTCATTTGTTCATTAAACAAAAACGGATCTAAATATTCTTAATATACATGTTTTCACTCATTGTTCAGACGTGAGCTGATATTTAGAGATAAAATGTTTTTCCGTGTGAGATTGTTCTAAAATACATAAGCAGAAATGTAGGGCATGCCATTTTCAGCATCTTCCATCCTTCAAGAATGGTTTTGCTGAATCCAGAATCCAGTGAAGAGGGCAGAACAATGCCGTTTTAGTTCTATATTAGGAACAAAACATGACCCAGCATTTCTCTTTGGTCTCCTTCCTGTTTTAGATTTTTTGTCAGGTTTATTTTTTCCCTGCTGCTCTTAACGGAAGGTCATTCTGAAGATGTGAATACCTAGATATAAATAAGCTCCTGCAATAATCGAAAAACGTAGACAAATGACAAAAGGGAAAAATCTGTGACGAGGCTAAAGAATGTGAGGCCCATCTACTGATTTTAGCTCATGCATCAGCAGTTATCAACTGCCAGCGGGACTGTAGGATTAACTGTGCTTTTATATTATCACAGTACGAGTTTTTGTGAAAAGACTGTACTTTTAGAACAGATTACATGTGCAGTGCTGGAGGAACTTTAAATTCAGTCAGGTGGGACAGTCAGGCTAAAAATTACAGTGTTTTATTTAGACAGAATGAACCCTATATATTTACTTTTTTACATTTTAAAAACCTTAATATCAGAAGAATCAGTGAATGAGCAGGTGCACCACCAGTTTTGTGATGTAGTCCATCATAATCATGATGTCCAACAATGATATTGAGCCGTATCTCAGTTTGTGTCCGTACCACGCAGCCCACATTGCCAGATTTTAAAAGCAGTAGAGCATGTTGAGGGCGAGAGTGAGAGAGGACAGGGGGAACCTGCATCACCCATTGGCGTTTTTCTTTTCTGGACAAATTGTTCTTTGTGTGACGTCAGAGGTGCTGAGCGGGTGGATGCTTTACTGCTTTGAGGACAGTCAGGCTTTTTTTTTTTTTAACTCTATCCAGACATGGTTTCTCTGCCTGTTGTGGTGTTTGAGGCGGCGTTTGTCTTCTTTGAAAGTCGTAATTTTTTGTAAGGGATAAAAACTCTAATTTAATTAATACTTTAGACTTTTTAAATGTATATTTATTCATAAATTAGGCTTTAATCTTGGTTTCAGAACTGAAATCACAAATCTTCAAACTGTTATTACTCATCTAATTGATGCAGTTTGTAGGCCCAATATTGGCTCAGCTCTAGCTTAAAAATGCCCTTTGTGGCTTTTGTGTGACAGCCCTTTTAAAAGATATGGAAAGTTCATAGCCAGTACAACTGTTTGGAACATCCTGAAGAAGAAAGTCATCACTGGTGTACTAAGTAACAGACAGTAAACAGGTAGACCAAGGGATTTTATGTGACAGACTGCAACAGTTTATCAATATAATTGACAATGTCGATTATGTAAATTTGTCGACTACAAATTTCATTGTCGATTAATCGTTAATTTGTAAAAATCTGTCTCAAAAAATACACAGACAAAACAGATTACATATTTAATCCCTAAATATCAGTACTTTCCACATATTATCAACATCTACACATTTAAAGGCCTTTTAAATCTTATTTTTAGCTGTTTCTATAGTTTTTAGAGATTTAGAGATCGTTTACTAATCGACTAATTGAAAAAATAATCAGATTAGTCGACTTGCAAAATAATCATTAGTTGCAGCTCTAGTGACAGATCTTTAAAAATATGTGGAAAGTTGCTTAAAGCACTTTATCCTTCATTTAAACTCATGAATTCACTATGTGACACATACTGACCTTCCTGAGAGCATCATCTGACCTTATTGGCAGAATATAGGGGTGCTTTTTAGGGTTAGTGCTGAAGATTAAACTAAACTAGCTCATTTTAAAAGTGTATTTTATCTTCTACAGCTCTGTTCTAAGCATTGCTTTAATAAAATGCTTTACCATTCATATATTTACTTCTGACACATGAGTTCTAGAACCAAATGTTAAAATTAAAAAGTTATAAAATCTGAAATATTTTTGTTACCTCATGTTTCATGAATGAGCTTCTCAATAAAAACAAAACATGAATGAGCTTTTCAGTTAATTTAATTGATTAAATTTAGATTTTTTTTTAAAATCAATATTCAGAAGTGGGTCTGGTCTCTTATGGGTTAAACCTGATCAAGTCCCGGTCAGTATCCAGTCCCAGAGGTCAGTGCAGGCTGGTTATGTAATGCTAAAGGTGCCGTTCAGTATGTGTTATTCATCATCACACCGAGCACATGGCATCGCCGACTTGAATGTGAGATCTGACAAACTGTTCTCAGAGTGTAATCCGCATGTTCCATCTCTCACTCTCTCCTACACACCCGCTTACACTTTATGTGTGTGTGTGTGTGTGTGTGCCAGTGTGTGGGTAAAATTAATTGGTCCAGTACCAGAACAACGTTAATCTCTTTTATATTTGCATTTAAGGTCAATTTCTAACACCTGAAAATGTGAGAATTTTTTCAGTGTTACGATAATGAGCATTCTCAGTTTCTCTTCTGTCATCTATTACTCACAGTTGGTCACATGGCATAAATAGATCAGAATGATGTCATTCTTTTTGCTGCACTATTCCTGTAGGCCTCTATCAGTCAGTTTAATAAGGAAGTCCTTATGAATTTTATGTTACTACTGTTAGTTTCATACTTTAAGTACCTTTAAGACAGATATATCCTATGGAAATAACCATACACTCTCACTATACAGCTTTGGAGCACTTCAGTTTCTGAATCAGTTTCTCTGATTTTACTATTTATAGGTTTATGTTTGAGTAAAATGAACATTGTTGTTTTATTCTATAAACTACAGACAACATATCTCCCAAATTACAAATAAAAATATTCTCATTTAGAGCATTTATTTACAGAAAATGATGAGAAATGACTGAAATAACAAAAAAAAGATGCAGAGCTTTCAGACCTCAAATAATGCAAAGAAAACAAACAAGTTCATATTCATAAAGTTTTAAGAGTTCAGAAATAATCAATATTTGGTGGAATAACCCTGATGTTTTTTAATCACAGTTTTTTTTCATGCATCTTGGCATCATGTTCTCCTCCACCAGTCTTACACACTGCTTTTGGATAACTTTATGCTGCTTTACTCCTGGTGCAAAAATTCAAGCAGTTCAGTTTGGGGGTTTGATGGTTTGTGATCATCCATCTTCCTCTTGATTATATTCCAGAGATTTATAATTTGGTAAAATCATAGATCATACTCATAATTCAGCAGTGTGTGACGAGGTAAAGTAAGTAAAGTTCAGGGTGTATAGTGAGTTCTTTATCTTTCATTTTAAGCTATTTGCTTTGCTCCAATGGTTTAGCAGTCATGTGTAATATGTAATATGTGATGTTATGCAATAATAAATCAAACTAAACATGTTCCTCATCTCTTATTACAGTATTTGGGCTGCATAGAAGTTCTTCGGTCCATGAGATCTCTGGACTTCACCACAAGATCCCAAATAACAAGGTAGGACTCCACAACCATGAACTCCTCAGCTCCATGAGCCATGAGCTCTTCAGTGATTTAAAATATTTCTGCCAGCAATAATCAAATACCTGCAAAAACCTGTACACTGTATGTGTGTGTGTGTGGGATTAGCATTTAGTTAACAAAAAGTCAACTCATTCACATTTACTCTAATTGATTATCACCCTGTCAGTTCTACCTAAAATAAATATTAATTCAGATTAAACAGTGCAAAGCTAAATTTTACACAGTGTGAACAAAAGCAATTTTACATTTTAAATGTTTTTTTTTTTTATCTGAAATATATAAAATAATTTACCCTGCTTTTGCACTGTTTAGAGAGAATGTTCTACTAGATTTTGGAACATTTCTGTGAGGATTTGATTGCATTTAGCTGCAAGAACAAAGTTCATGTTCATGTCTGTTTTTATGTTCTATTCTATTGGCATTGCGTCTCTCTCTCTATATATAGTTTATGTCTTAATTTAGGTCTATAACTATCTGTGATTTTTAACAATGCTTAAATCATGTAATTGTGTAAATAAAATTATTATTATTATTATTATTATTATTATTATTATTATTATTATTATTATTATACTCAGTGTATCTACAGATTCTTAAAAGGTGATCACTACCTTGATCCTTGTGCAAAAATGTTCATTTGTGTTTTAAAATGTTACTAAAATTAGTGTTGTTTGCTTTTTACTATTTTGTTGCAAAAGTCTTAATTGAGTGTCTCTGAATAGCATTAAAAAAATTACGTTTAATTTACCCATACCTGCAAATACTAGGGATTTCCTGATCACATTTTTTTTGCTCCAGAGTAATATAATTGATAAAAAATCCCAATCTTATAGTTTGGCAATGCAGTTAAAACTAAGAAATAACACATCCAAGTTTTACCATTTTAGCACAAAATAAACAAGTACTAAATAGCGGATGGCTCAGTAAGTAGTTGGCTGCATTAGCGTGTTTACTAACCTGCCTGTGAGATGAAAACACACAATCTTGGATAATATGACAGAGTTGTTGTTCTCTATAGAGTCTATAGTGAACTAGTTGATTTTAGGTAATTCAGTGATCCGGATGTTTTCCACACGATTTCCATCCTTTAAAAATTACGTGTTAAACCCTGATTTCCGATCACATGATCAGATGGGGGACATCCCTAGCACATACTCTGTGTGCTGTAAAGCTGAAATGAAGCCTAAAAATAGCATGTTACTTTTTCAGTTTAGTTTTTTTATGTGTAAAATTAATTTGATTGTTTTCATGAATCAGTTGCTGTAGTTTGATTATATAACAGGGCCTTAAAATCATGTTTTCATTCAGGCTTTTTAGGTCCGTTCAGCTGCAGGAAATAGGAATGTGAATCCAGCTCGTCCATGTGCGTGCATGACTCATTGCATAACATTAGTTAGGAGAAGGCCTGATAGATCCCAGTGGACGCTGGTTGTTTATCGAGCGCACACTCGTGTGGGTTTGAGAGAGAGAGAGAGGGAGAGAGAGAGAGAGAGAGGAAGAGAAAGAGAGAAAGAGAGAGAGAAAGAGAGAGAGAGAGTAGTGACAGCGAATATGGCATGTCACATTCACTTTTCCACCTGACTTCCTGTTCTCCACTCAGCTTGCTTTTGCATGTGCGCACACACACACACACATACACACACACACACACACACACACATACACACACACATACACACATACACATACACACACACAAGAATGCTCTTCATTCAGCACACTCGGGAGGAAAAGCACTATTTATAGATTTTCTTTAAAGCCAAATCAAAGTCAAGCACTGACTGTCTCTGTACTTTTCAGTATGATTTTACTGTCAGAACTACAAATTACATAAAAACATACGTCCCAGAAACACAAATGTTCTTCCTACTTAGGGCTGAATGATAAATAGCTTTTTTATTAGCATTATTGCAACTAGAGTTTTTACAATAACACATCAAAAGAGCTGCAGTAACAGCCTACTCAAACTGCATTACCTGCATGCAGAAGCAATATAAAATATAATATAAAAAATTTAAAATATAAAGAAGCAAAAGTCTACCAAGTCTGGGGTTATTGTGTAATACAGACGATTAAATAAAGTTTGTATCTCTTATTGGGATGTAACATAATAAAATGTATTGGTAAACATCTAGAAGGAAACTCAGTTAGCATATTCCAGATACAATTGTAGTAGGACTAAATTCTGGTGCGACTCGTAGATTAGTTTTTTCATAGGTAACCATTTGTCAATCTGCTTTAACCACATTTTTTGGTAAGAATATCTGTTTTTGTACATAATAATGGAATACACTTTCTGTCAAGATAAAATAATTTGCAAAATACAAAAAAATGGGAGGAGTAGTTTGGGAGAAGCACTGGGTGATGTATGGGTTTAGAGGCGGGGCAGAAAGGAGAGCTGATTGGACTGAGCAGTGTTCCTCTGATAGCAATGAGAAATAATATAATTTAATGAACTCAACTCTCTTTTTCTCTCACTTTCTCTCTCTCCCTCTCTTTCACTCTCTATCTTTTTCAGAGAGGCCATCAGTCTGGTGTGTGAGGCAGTTCCAGGTGCCAAAGGAGCGCTGCGCAAAAGAAAGGTAAAAACATCCATTATAGTGCTAAAAACTTATTTTTAATACATGCCACTGCATCAAAGCAAAAATAACCTAAAATCTTAAAATAGAAGATGAAACACATTTTAATAAAAAAAAAGGAGAAACAGGAAGTGATCACAAAGGAGAGGAGATAAATGAACGAGGGACAGAGAAAAAGAGAAAAAAGATCCTTCTGGAATAAATATTTAAGACGAAAGGAGACATTCAAGTCTGAGGTTATTTATATAGCTATTTTAACAGTGAACATGGCCTTAAAACAGCTTTTTTTAGAGATCTGGCTCAAGAGTGACAGAAAACCTCCTTCAGAGAGAGAATGAGAGGAAGAATCCTGAGAGAAACCAAAAGTCATGGGATAGCAATTTCTATTTTTATTTTGAAGTGTTACCATAGAGAATGGCTTGGGAATTCCCAAACCTGTACAGGTTGTGAGGTGTTACCTCATGAGTGAGGTTGAACACTGGTCGATGTGCTCATGGCAAGGCCACATGAATGATGGGATTTAGAGTGAGGCCCGACAATAACATTTAACATTTCTGGAGCCACAGTGTCTCGCTTTGAGCGTATCGTGATGAGTAGTGTCTTACCAGAGTCGTCCACGTGAACAGACTCTGAATAAGCGACTCTGTTGTTAGTTGTGTGGAATAAAAGCATCATGATGGTAGATGTGGAAAATGCAATGTAAGCAACGGGAGAAGAGGAAAGAGATAAGATGGGAGAAGGTTTGAGGAAGAAATGGGTGAAATGCCAGAGAGAGAGAGAGAGAGGGATTGTGGGAGAGAGAGAGGGAAGGAGATGTGGTACAGTGTGTGTGGGTGTCCGCACAGCCCACGATACACACTGTTAGAACTGTGACTCATTTTGTGCTCGGGATTGGTAATCAGCTCTCACACACACAGTGTGTGAGTGTGTGTTTGTGTGTGTGTGTGTGTGTGTGTGTGTGAGAGAGTGTGAGAGTGTGTGTGTTTATGTGCTGTTGGATGCTTTAAATATGCTTATATCCATCAAGACCTGTAAAGAGGTACAACAGTGCTGTTTATTTCATACCTCGCCTGCAGAACAGCAGATTATCTCTATTTACTTCAAACAGAAGTTTAAAAAGGGACATGTATAAATAATTTTCATTTATTAGTTTAGATGTAAGCATCAGGTGCAGACTGTGGTTCATTTTGTGTTGTGTTTAAATCCGTCCACTAGATGGAAATGTTGCCGTTTTGATTGGATAAAAAGTAAACTTTTCTTTTAAACTGATGTTATAAATATAGTAGTGTGTTTTTATACTATAGGCTTGTTCCACCACCACTTGTTCACCAGGTGACGATGACATTATAATCGATGGCCTTATAATCTGGCAAGGGCTTAACACACAGCTCTGCAGTTGCTTTTTTTGAGCTGTGTGATTACACTGTTGATTACAGAGCTTAATCCTCATTGGCTAGATACTTCCAATGAGGAAGTGATGCTGTTACAGCCCTATTTTACAGCATAGTCCCAAAAATCTAGCCAAAAGCCAAAAAGTACAATAGTTTGTTCTTGAAATTAATACCATATTTAGTTAATACTGCCAAGAATATAGTTTTCACAGAAATTTAGAATAACCAGAAATATCAGTATATTATTTTAGGGCCACATCACCCAGCTCTAATGTACAGTAATTTGGAAGATTGATAATCTTCCAAAATCAGAACATCAGAAATGATGTTTGTTTTCAGCACTTAACTCAGTGTTTCTCCCCTTTTTTCTTTCTGTCCCATCGTCTCTCTCACTTTAGCCCCCCTCTAAAGCTCTATCTAGTATTTTAGGGAAGAGTAACCTGCAGTTTGCTGGCATGAGCATCAACCTCAACATCTCCATCAGCAGTTTAAACCTAATGACCCCTGACTCCAAACAGGTACACACACACTTACACCTCATACCTATAGCACATTTGATAGTATATTTAAAGAAACCTAAAGTTTATGTAAAGTGCAGTTTTACAAAATAAAAAAGCACTTACTTTGACTTTTATTTCACTGCAGACAATATAAACTTAAGATGTTTTATGTTTTTTTTTCTGCTCCACTGCATTTTATTTATTAATAGGGCTATAATATTAAAGCAAATAATGATTATTTTGGTAGTCGATTAATCTGATGATTATTTTTTAGATTGTCGATTATATTGACTAATCGTTGCTGCCCTATTTGTTTATTTATTTATTAATGAACATCCCTTCCTACGTTTCAGGCCTGAAACACAGTCCAGTAAAAAAAATTGGGATGGAAGCAATTAATTAATGACTTATAATGATGTAAGAAAAAACAACTACAGAATTATATTGATTTTAAGATACTTTATTCATGATCTGGTAGTTATATGAAGCTACATTCACAAGTACAAACTTTGCTAACAATGTCCACAAGCCACAGCAAAAGTTTTAGTGTGCTGTAGCTAGCATTAGCTTAAAGCTAGCATTATTCTTATTACAACTCTTAAACAAAATCGTAATTTAGAGGATCCAGTGATTTTCAGGAGAAAAATGTACACAGAATAAAACATATATGGTTTAGAACATATTTATTTACCACATAAGGTAAGGAGCCCATTCATTTTGGCCATAGACAAATGTAGCTTAGACACAGAACTCCAAATATGGGCATACGAGGACTACAGACTGACGTATGACTACAGTGGTCTATTCATTTCTTATGCATGCAATCTCTAAGCAGCAGCAGCTCATGTTATTGATTTATTAATTTATTTATAACAATAATAGTGATACATATTTCCTTCTTCCTCTGTACCGAAAGAATAATAACCCTTTCCTGTCTCCGGCAGATAATAGCCAATCACCATATGCAGTCGATATCCTTCGCTTCCGGTGGAGATCCGGTAAGGAAGTAAAACTGTTCACACAGTAAAACTGTTTCAGTGAGTTTAACTTTAATGACGTTTTGTCTGAAAGAGGACAGTAAAACAGGGGGTGTTTAGCCAACCTTTAACAGCATTAACAGCAAATTAATTAAAAGTCTTTGACTGAAAAAGTGAAAAGACATATTTAAAACATATAAAGGCTCATTTATATGGACCATAATTTAGTTTACAGATTTTATGACCAAGCTGGTGGTACACAGGTCCTCTACAGTAACTAACAACAAAGAAACTTGCTTTCCTGTGTAAATTTAGCCTAAAATGATCTACAATATATAGGTTAACACAAGATCTGCACAGATCAAGGTGTTGGGTATGGACTTTAGTGTAATTTTATTGTATTTTATCTGTGCTGTGTTTGCAGGACACGACGGATTACGTTGCGTACGTAGCGAAAGATCCGGTTAACAGGAGAGGTCAGTTGCTTTTTTTCTTGATTTTGTTGTTTTTGGTTTGTTCAACAGCTTATATTCACCTTTATTTTAGATATATTACATTCATTTAATGTTCTTCTTTAAAATAAAGCCATGTAGGAACACAGCAAACATGTGGAAGAAGGTTCTGTGGTCAGATCAGACCCAAGTTGAACTTTTTGGCCTAAAAGCAACAAAGCGCTATGTGTGGAGGAAAAGAACCACTGCTCATCACCCTGAAAACACACAATCCCCACTGTGAAACATGGTGGTGGCAGCATCATGCTGTGGGGATGCTTTTCTTCTGAGTTGATTCAGTTCAGAGTTTATGGATACAGATAGATGGAGCTAAATAATACAGGTCAATCCTTTAAAAAACTTAAGACTGGGAAGGAGATTCACCTTCCATCTAGACGATGACCCTAAACATACAGCCAGAGCTACAGTGGAATAGTTTAGATCAAAGAATCGAAGAATTGGAATGTGTTTAAAAGTGTGGTGTTTTTATAGAGTTTAATTCCTGATTGAAGTGGTAAGAATTAAGCATTGAGGTGTTTGACCAGGTGGCTCATATATCGTGAGATTAGCTCATGTTGAGAACCATGTTTAGTGTTCATTTTTCCTTATATTTCAGAATATGAATATGCAAAATATGAAAATCACTGCTGGTTGTACAATCTCAAGCCCTTATCCCAGTTTAAAAATTGCATTAAAACAGTAATTCGATTAATTGGATTAACCTCCCAGCATTAGGTGTCTAAATATTGTTGTACAGCTAGCACATATACATTCATAAATCACACAAAACAAGAAGTTAAACATTGTGTTTTTATTGTATAAACATAGAAAAAACACACATACCACCTCTAATATCTTTGCTACATTTCTGAATGAGGCTGTTTTGCACTGAGCTGGACACTGTTGCCTTTTCATTTTGAGCAAATCTGCATTCAAAAAACAAAAGGGATTTATTGATCCTGTGATGCTGTATTTAGCTTTGCTTAAAACAATCAATATCTGTCTCTTTTTTCGTTGCACGTGTTTATAGCGCTCTGTACGTGCAGAAGCCAAGTTTTATAATGGAATATCCGATAACAGGCGCAGTGTGGAGAATGAGTCAGCGAATCGTCTTCTGTTTTTTTTTCCTGACTATCTGCAGATATCTAATCCTGCTGTGTGGGTGTGTCTGGCTGTGTGACTGTGTGTGTGTGTGTGTGTGCACGTGGATGGGAGTGTTTCTGTGTGTGTGTACATGATCTGTTTGTGTTTTTTGTGTTTTGTAGCGTGCCACATTCTGGAGTGTTCTGATGGTTTGGCTCAGGATGTGATCAGTACCATAGGGCAGGCCTTTGACCTGCGCTTCCAACAGTACCTTCAGTGTCCCTCCAGCAAGCTCTCCGCTATACACGACAGGTAAATAAATACGACTGTCTGCTTTACTCACCTGATTTATTGTTTGTTGTCAATAGGAACGGGTATGGAGTGAATTTTGTTCTAAATGTTTTACACAAAAAAATAAAATCCGCAAACAAAATTTTAAGAATCAAAAGGAACAATTGTATGTTGCAAATTCAAAAGAGAAAAAATATATAGCAAATATATATTTTTAAATATACTTGGTTACTTTATTATCCTTTGCAGTTATTTGAAAATGATTTCATATTTGGATTTTGTCCGTCATTGCTATTATTTGTGTGTTTTTGTGAATTTTTGTGATTTTTTTTGGAAGCTACAAAGGATAATAAAGTAACCAAGTATATTTAAAATATATATTTGCTATATATTTTTTCTCTTTTGAATTTGCAACCTATAATTGTTCATTTTGATTCTTAAAGTTTTGATTGCGGATTTTATTTGTTTGTGTAAATCTTTTGACACAAAATTCACTCCATAACTCACACTTAAACAGATTCTTAAAATCTCCTTGACAACACACTACACATTACTATCAGTATTAAAGAGTATAGATTTTTTTGATTCAAAAGAGGATTTATCACAATTATTTTAGACCTAAAGGAAGTCTCTCTCTCTCTGTCTGTCTCTGTCTCTATCTCTTTTCTGTCTGACTGTCAGGGTACTGAGCGTTGAAGAACCTTCATGGACTGAAGAAGGGGAGGAGCCTCCAGACCATCCGTATTATAACAACATCCCCGGCAAGATGCCCCCACCTGGTGGCTTTATTGATGCAAGACTAACCAATCAGACGGCAGACAGCAGCCAGGTCAGGTGCAAAGCAAATAATTCAAACATTGTTAAAACTGCTGTAATCTGAGGGTGTTTCCACAAGAGCATGTAGTGTGAAAGCTGTTTTGGAACCTGAGAGTGTCTCCTTCTGGTCTGTGGATTCCACTGCAGGTGTGGAAGCTATCCGCTCCTGGTGCCATGTGTGGGGTTGTGTGATTGGTTCATTTTGTAATGTTATTTTGTAACATCTACTTTCCATCAGTATATCCTAATAAACTCAGGTTTTCTCACCGCCTGTTTGTATCCAGGTAAAATAATAAAGACAGGAAACACCTGAAGCTTCTTTGATTCTACGTGCAGAAAATTGGCACATAGAATTACCCAATTAATCCACAGTCAATTCACACGGATGGATTTCTTGTGAGTGAAAACAAACCAGCACCTTCCAAAAAAAGCCCAGATGTGGTTTTCTTTTATTTTGGACAAGTTAAAAAATATATTCGTTTAATTCCCATTATTATTAGTCACATTTGCGTTGTCTAACAGATTTGATATCTCATGTTTTGTATCCTGTATTGACCCAGGGAAGCTTTGGTAATGCTAATGTTACTCTAAACACAAAATATACAATAATTATTCATTTATTATTAACATTTTTGTCTAGATATCATACGTATAAGTGTATAAGTATAAGTGTATCATATGTATACGTTTTCATATGGAAAGTAAAATATTAATTTAAGTGTTTGAATGGTTCAGTGGTTGGAACAGATTTGCTGTAAAAGCAAATAATACACTTTTAAAAGGAGCTGTTTTAGTTTTATCTCCAGCTCTAACCCTAAAGCTCTCCATTATTCTGTAAATAAGGTCAGATGAATGAACACAGGGCCAGAGGAAAGCAGTGGGAATTCGGGTTGGGCATTATCTCAGGCTCGGGGCAGAGAATCTAAACTCTACTGTATCCTTATACATATTTATCCACATCCATAATATACAGAATAATTTAGTGTTTTATTTATATATGACAATTTATATAGACAAAAACTGATCCTGAACCTGCAGTATATCACTGCTCTGTTTGAGAAAGGTCCCTTGTATACATTTTTTGTGTGATGACTCTGGTCTTACATAAGGTTTTATTTGCAGTACATTAGTATGGCAGCCTGCAGTTGCCGTGATGCGGAGTAGCTGCTTTATTACTGGGGATGACTCATAAGCTCTCTCTGCTGTTTCTGTTTTATCGCAGGGGGTCGGAGTAGACCAGACATACTATCAGGGCAGAACTATACTCATTCAGCAAGGTGAGAGCTTTTTTTCTGTCTCCCTTTCCTCATTCTTCCTCTCTCTCCTCTGTTTTTATATTTAGTTTAAACGTAAAAATGCATTAACATGTAAGGCTGGATATCAGAATTCGATACCAAAAAGGCACAGACCAAAATCCCTCGGTACAACAGAGGATCAAAAGGTCTAAAAAATTGGTGCTTATTTTCAATACTTTGCATAAAAAGCACACAAACATGCCGAAGTGATCTAAAGTCTGACTCTACTTATAAAGATTCATCTACACTTTCTACATTTTCTTTCAAATTCTCTCATTCGCTCTCTCTTTTTTAATCTCTTTTAAAATACAGTAAAAAAGCTCTAGTTTGCCAGACCTAAACCACACTACACTATTTTTAGTCCTCTCACAATAATACAGGGAAATATCAGTGTTTAAAGAAAACTGATTCATGATTTAACAAAAAAAAAATTAAGTGATTGACATCAGTAATATAAATTTTATTTAGTTTTGACAATTTAATGCTGATTTTTTTTTTAACATTAAAATACCCTTTAATAAATCCTTAATATATATATATATATATATATATATATATATATATATATATATATATATATATATATATATATATATAAACTGTTTGATGTTTGCACTGGTGATTTTAATGTTTTTTATTTTTATTTAATGCCTTAAATATATTGTCTTCATTAATATATTGAGCAGCCAATTTTTATCTTTTAAGAACTGAGGTCTTGCCACAAAAAATGTTCAATGTTCTGTTTCAACAAGATAAAAAAAAAGATGGATCCTCTTATGGTACCAGTATTAGAATGAGATATTGGCTGTTAAAAATATGTTGTTTGAGAATAAGTATTACTTTTTGTATCGTTTGGGTATCTGTATTGATTTTAAAGTATTGATAATGATACGCAAGTCCACAAGATTGGATGAGGATATCTCTAGTTAATAACTATATAATTATATATTGATTTTTTTGTTGTTTTTTTTTTACCTAGCATCATGTGACATATACAGTCTGCCTGAGGTCAAAGGTCAGACCTGTAAGCCAGGAGAGGTTCCCACGTACGTGAACACGCAGCACATCGATACGCAGGTTCTGGCGGCTCTGCAGGGGGAAGCAGACGCAGCGTCTGAGACCAGCGTGTCTTCTGTGGCCAAAGACAGCCCCAGGAAAGACCTCTTCGACATGAGTGAGACTGACTAAGATTTACAGGCCTTCAGAATAGAGTTGCATGAGTTATGAGAATATATATATATATAGTACATGTTGTGTTATAGGTGTTAGAACAAATCCCTTAATAATAGTAGTAATATAACTTCTTCCAATACCTTTGTGATGAGTTTAAAAACTCCAGCAGCACTTCTGCTGTATCTGATCCACTCACTGTACCAGCAGCACAACACACACTAACACCTCATAAACCACCACCATGCTAATCACTGCTAATTAATCACTGCAGTGCTGAGAATAATCACCCACCACCCAAATAATAATAATATTAATAGCTGTATCTTTGTGAATCAATCAATCATTCAATCAACCTTAATTTTCACTTGTAATTACATTTAGGGTTAAACTTAAAAAAGGGGCTAAAAAAATGTAATTCTTAAAATAAGGAATTTTGTGAATAAATCAAGTGGCATTAAGTTAATTACGTGGCAAAGACATTAGAAAAAGAAGATTAAATCAAGAAGAAATAACATAATTCAGAATAAAAGAATAAAAAGTGGACAGGATAAAATTTAAAGCAGTCAGATTATAAGATAAATAATTAGAATTAGAATAGAAAATAAAAAACACAAGTAAAAAACAATTAAAGACTAAAGATTTCATTTTAATATTAACTTAATGGGCTTAGTGGGCTTTAAAGATTCTAAAGAAAATAAGTGGTAGAAATAAAATAAAGGTAAAACGAAAAATGAAATAAATAGAAGGTTGAAATAAATAAAACGGTAAAAGAAAAAAACTCATCTAAAACAGGTAACAGTTAATAAAGAATGCAGAAAAAACTGAAGCAGAAAAAATGAATAATGGATCATAAACCTGTAATAAAAATCCCGTTCCTGTTCTTCATGTTGCGCTGCAGAACCGTTCGAAGATGCAATCCTGACGCAGTCTCCGTCAGCTCCAGCGTCGGGGCTGCACAAGGCGGCTTCAGTGGATAACTCCAGCCCCCTGCTGGTTCGCTCGGCAGCCTTACGGGCCCTGGAGGAACTGGAGGGCCAGGCCTGGTACCACGGCGAGATGAGCCGCCGCCAGGCCGAGAAACTGCTGCTTAATGACGGGGACTTCCTGGTGCGGAAAAGCACCACCAACCCGGGCTCATATGTGCTGACGGGGATGCACAACGGACTGGCCAAGCACCTGCTGCTGGTGGATCCAGAGGGAACGGTGAGATTACAAATGGAGAAAAGGAGAATATTTAAGCAATAATACACAAGAGGTAGTGCTATATGTCCGAGTGTTACATCAGCACAGCAGTGCCAATATTACACCTTATAGCACAAACCTTGAGTGTATTATTGTGATTATACAACAGTTCCATTATCAATGTTTATTGAAAGATTTTAAAGAGTTAAATACGAGGAGGAGAAAATACGTTCTGTTTGGTTATAAAAAGTCCACCAGTTAAAATGGTTCCATTGCTGCTCTGTTTGTTTGTAGCTGTGCTGTTTGGTTTGTAAGCGCTGCATCCTTGCTAGGTTACCTCTATGTGGCAGAGTAATACATGGAGAGCTTCAGTTACAGTGCATTACCGGCTGATAATGGCACTCATACAATGCCTCTCAGCCAATCACATTGCAGGGTTAGAACTAAATGTGGTATAATATATCAAATTTTGTCATCTTATAACCATAAACTTATGATAAAGTGATAGGCTGACACAAATTAGCACATAATTGTGAAGTGGAATGAAAATTAAACATAATTTTCTAAATTTTAATCAAATAAAAATCTAAAAAGTGTGCAGTGCAAAAAATGTCTATGTCAGTACTGATGTTTTAAAAATCATATGGTTATGAAAACTTTATTTTGCCTTGAAGGCCTGAAAAAAAAATGTATTGGTTAAAAATTGTATAAACCCTGTCAATTCCATCAGCAGCTCACCTGATTTACCATCATTAAGCTCATCATAAACATGATTTATCATAAACACAGTGATATAAAACAATTTTGAATAACTTAACCTGAATCTCACATCTGTTTTTTTTTTTTTTTTTTGTAAAAGGTACGGACTAAAGATCACATATTCGAGAGCATCAGCCACCTGATTGGTCATCACCGTGACAACAACCTGCCGATCGTCTCGGCGGGGAGTGAACTGTGCTTGAAGCAGCCGGTGGAAAGAAAGCAGCAGCAGTGACGGCCTCCTCCAAACCCGCACCATGGGGAACAGGGTCACCCCAAAAAGCCCAGAAACCTGATACTTGAAGATGAGTAACGAGAGCGTGGTGGACGACGAAGACGAAGATTGTGGACAGTCACGAGAAGACCAGAGCGGAGAGGTGGAGGGGTCCAGCGTTCCTGTGACAGCGGGCGAGTTCTGGTCCGTCCTCGTCTGATCACTTCTTCGGGACTATGTGAGAAAGATCTGTGGATGGATAGATAAGAAGATGACACCTGATTTATAGAACTGTTCTACTTATTTTGCTGTGATGACTGAAATTCTATATTTTTTGAGAAGACATAGGTGCATTTGGACATATATGTTTGATTTGGTGTTTTAAACTTAAAAAGGCAAATGTAGTTTAGACGACAAGCGAATCAACCTCCAGGAGGGATAAGATTTAAAAAAAAAAGTATTTTAGAATAATTAAAAAAGTAAAAAGTTTTAGTTTTGTCTATCAAGCACAACCGGATTTACACGTTCGTTGGTAAGAGTTAGATGAGAAACAAATATTTGAGAAAAAAAGTTGTTTATATTGAACTATTTTAGGAATCGTTCTTTAAGCGTAACCGCAGCTAGTGCGACAGTCAGACGGACAGACAGACAGACAGACAGACAGGTTACGTGATTTGATGAGATTTGAGGTTTGAGGCGTCTATCAAATCACTGATGGGTCTGCTGCTTTTATGGAGGAAGATATCAATGTGTTTGCTTTAACAGTAGTCTCTCTCTCTCTCTCTTTCTCTCTCTCTATCTATCTCACTGTCTCTCTCTCTCTCTCTCTAAAACACACACACACACACACTTAGACACACACAAACACTCACACACACAAACCTACAGAAAAACACACACTGCTTTAAAGTACTGACACTTTTCTATGATGTTGAATATGTGGCACCGCACTCGCATGATTTGAAAAACTTGTTCTTGTGGTCATCGTCGGTAGCCCTCAAGGCCTTATGAGAGGTGCTTGTGTATGCTCACAATGTAAAATATTTATGCTTTTCCGAATATTTATTGAATTTGGTTCCTTTAAACTTGTAAAAGGTGTGTAGTTAATATGTTCAGGGCTTATTTTATACCATGGATGTTTCTATCATTTATGGCTTTCATGGCTTGATTGTGGGCTTTAAAACACACAAATACATTGATTATTATTATTATTATTATTATTATTATTATTATTATTATTATTATTATTATTTCAAATGAAACTTTAAGTGGATAGATAGCACAACCAACACTGAAGCCCAGATTTACTAAGGTAATTAGTGCATTAAATCATTACATTTATTCAAATTATTCAATAAGCAAACATCTCGAAATAACAGATTTGATGCAGTGATTTAATCACAGTGACTGAATGACTGTATAGAAGCATGGACACTATTTACATTATCTATAGTCTATGGTTCAATTCATTCCTGTTCTATGAAGCATAAATGAAGCTCTGTTTGTCATATTTGCAACCAGAGTCTTCTTATTTGCTTGTCTACAAGTGTATTTACCGTAATTACCGTAATTTTCCACTATAAGTTGCACCAGATTATAAGACGCATTATCAATAAACGTCTATTTTCTGGTCTATTTTCATACAAAAGGAGCACCGGATTATAAGACTTTTTAAGAGACACTATAAGGAACTTCTAGTTCAGCAGGTCTTGCCAGTGTGTGGTGGTGGGGAGGTAGCTAACTTAGTTAAGTAAAGCTAAACTAAGTAAACAAAACTGTAATAAAAGCCCTATCTGGACAGGATTAGTTTCTCAGGAGGTTCTGGGGTAATTTTCTCTTTTATGGTTTTTTTTATCCTCTGTGATTTTATTCCCGTCCAGAACGATCATGTATGTGTTTTTCTCAGACGTCCTCTGAGAAAATTACAAGATGAATTATCTACTGTTTTAGTCCCGTCCGGACGCAGATCTCTGATTTTCGTCTCCTGAATTTCGTCCTCCTAGCTATTTGTCCACTGCCGCGCACCGTAATTACACTTTGGGAATATGTTTCCACGGAGATCCACGTACTGTAAACACAACAACGAGTGGAAATAGAGGAGCTACTGAACGCTACTGATGTCATGTGACTCAGAAAAAGCCTAAAAACTCACTGATCCGGATGCAGGAGTTTTATCTCTCCTTTATAGTAGAAGCGTGAAATGTTTGTCACAGACGTCCCCCTGAGAAAGTAATCCCGTCTGGATAGGACTAACAAAAAGAAAGTCATTCTTTTAAAAGGTCAAACGAGTTCTAGATGTTAATCTACACAGATTTATCTCCTGAAATTCGTTTATTTGGGTGAGTAAAGCACTTCCATTTATTTACAGTAAGCTTAGATTCCTCAAATTCCTCCAGCACTAAGGCTGGAGCATTAGCATTAGCGGCTAACCGCTAGCCTTCTTTCTGGAGAACTCACTCCTGAAACTCCTGTATAACTCTGTACTTCAGCAGAGAGTGGCTTTACTTCTCCTTAATATCTGAATTGTAGAATTTATATATAAGGAGCACCAGATTTTTAAAGTGCTGTTTTTATAGTGCGCACAGCGTACTCTTAACCGGAAACAACTGTCTACCTGGAGGACTGCATCGGGCACTAGGGAGTTGACACAGCAATACAGTATATATTATATATTTTAGGGGCAATTAATAATATCCATGCAGACACATGGAGAATATGGAAACTCCACACAGATAGGGACTTGAACCCAAGACCCCAGCGCTTGCCAGATGTTGAGCTGTCCATGCTTATATCCAGTCATTATTGCTGTAATAAATTAATATTATACTATACTATAAATACTAATTTGAAGAACATGAACACTAAAGACTTTACTGAATCCGGTGCTTAGATCAGATCGGCGTATTGGTGTATGCGGAAGAGAGGATGCTCTCGCCAGTATGTTTTTTGTTTTTTAATTATGCACAGTGCCAACAATGGATTAGAGAAGTTTATGAGTTTTTTAGAGGTGAGAAAGCTAGGTCCGGAAAGCGCCCAGGCAGCCGGTACGAAACCCTGGGATGGATTTTTACTTTCCGGACCTGGGTTATCCACCTCTAGAGTTGTCATAGTGTGCGTCCTCATGTTTAAGGGAGATTTAATCACATTCTACTTGACTTTAAGCCTTTTTAAAGTAAAAATCTTACGTCACAAAAGTGCACCTGCTAGTTCTGACTTTTCTTAAGAGAACGACAGTCTGAGAATGTTCCTCAGCCTTCACTGTAAAACCCAGAAAAACATATGAAAATATGAAACTAATCATTTACCTATGCAATTACACGTAGACACAATTAAATATAAGAATATTTATATATATATATAAGAATATATAGAATTAGCAACCTTATATACATAACCATGGAAAAGCATATATTAATTTGTTTATGATTATATCAGTTTGCATTAAAACTGTAGGTTAGTAATGGTACTTGCATAGGAAAAATGGTTATTTTCATATAAGCTGGAAAGTAGATTTAAAAAAAACAAAAACAAAAAAGAGAGATTGTTCTTATTTCTTTGGTTCTTACTTAAGTACCTATTGAATATTGTGATCATTTCTGAATCACACACTGGACACTTAATATTGATGTATTGATATATTTTTCACATAAAAAAAACAAAACAAGGCAAAACACCGGTAGCAAAGACTGAGAGAACTTGAGCTTTACATTATGAATGAGTGGTTTGGGCTCTACAGAGAATGGTTTAAAAAAAATAAAAAAATAAGAAATAAATAAGAATGATCTGTTTTCACACATTTGAATGATAAACTGGCCTCAATGCCTCGATGTCGGCCTCTATATGCTCTATTTATTGCTGTAGTTTTCTTTATTCTTTCCTCACTAAGACTCTTTAAGTAGATATTACAGTCCCTACTGCATTTAAAAATCACAGAATTAATGGGTATTTCTAGTACAGAAAGTTTTTTGGACATTTTTAAATATTAGAAATTAAAGAAATGCAAGGTCCCATTTAAACGTATCTGGATATTTTGAAACAAATATATAAAAAATATATAAAAATATAAAATTGCATTGCTTGCATGAGCAAGCTAGCTCTCTCTTTTTATGAGTCGATAGTACCTCATAAAGTCTGATCCTTTATTCACACAGCAGGTAAGGCGGCTAAAATCTGATACTTTCTAGTGACTAACTGCATATTGTCGCTGTCCAATGAAAAACAAGTATCTCAAAGTGCACATGACTTGGCCACACCCATTTCTTTGGTTTGCATTCCTTTGTTTTCTTTAAGCTTCATTTTTGAGCTTTTTATTTTCACGTCCATAGCCACGTCCTCTATGTGTGATTAATTAAATTAGAAACTTCTTTTTAAAACTAAAAATGGTTACGATGTATGCTTTTTTAATTTAGTTTAAACAGATATATCACCCCTATACTCTAATACCCTACCCTAAATTAAACTACAGACAATATTTCTCCCAAATTCCAAAAACAAATATTGACATTTCGAGCATTTATTTGCAGAAAATAATGAGAAATGTCTGAAATAACAAATAAAAAGGATGCAGAGCTTTCAGACCTCAAATAATGCAAAGAAAACAGGTTCATAATCATAAAGTAAGACTTTTAAGAGCACAGAAATCAATATTTGGTGGAATAATCCTGGTTAGTTTTTAATCACAGTTTTTTTTTTCATGCATCTTGGCATCATGTTCTCCTCCACCAGTCTTACACACTGCTTTTGGATAACTTTATGCTGCTTTACTCCTGGTGCAACAATTCAAGCAGTTCAGTTTGGTGGTTTGATGGTTTGTGATCATCCATCTTCCTCTTGATTATATTCCAGAGGTTTTTGAATTTGGTAAAATCAAAGAAACTCATCATTTTTAGCAGTTTAACATATAAAAGTTGCCTGAATTGCTGGTTTTGCCATTCTCCACATCACACAGATAACATTTAACATCTTAAATTTGTCAGGTATGATTAAAAAAGATTGGATTTGGCCCAATTTTACCTGCTGTGTGTGAATATAGCCTTAGGTTATTTTTATTTCCAACCAGCTGAATCAGAAAGATATGTATTTTTACTGTATATGTGATATAGTACACAGTATTACATATTTATAACATAATTATAGGACTTAACTACAGCTCTACATATATCTTTAAATCAATTTATTAATTAAGTAGAGTAAAATTACAGCAACCTTAGATTTTTTTTATTTTAATTTTAATTTTTAGAATTGCCCTCCATAGAAGTCCTTTCTCCTTTAGTTAAAGAGTTGAGTAGTTGGTTATATCAGCTCCCTTTAAATCCGCTGTAGTTCATTGGCTAGCGTTAGTGGCCGGAGTTAGTGATAATGAATTTACACGGAAGTTAACACATCTTAGGTTTTCACTTTTCTTATATATATATATATATATACTAGTGAGGGATAAAATAACGCTCTTACAGATTCTTAACACTAGAAGTAACAATCAAATAACGCAAAAATAAAGACATCACTTTAAAATATAGGCCTTTCCCAGAAGCCCAAGGTATGAAAATAGTTTTTCCAGCTTTCTGTTCATGAAAATGTGCCTTTTATTTGTACCAATGGTCTTTAATCTCTCTCTTTAAAGTGCAATAGCCAGAATCTCTCCACGGACGAGGCTCGGACCCTCTGTGGAGCTGGGTTTGGTGACATATTGCTGCCTGAGATTCATGTAAAACTCCCATTCAGTTTCCTGATTTTGTTTATTTTTGTCTCACAGCCACTGTAACGCATAGCAGCACATTCAAACCCGGTCGGAACGGAATGGGTTAAAGAAATCAAACATGCGAGGAAGTCCAAACCAATGTTTACAGAGTTAATCTTTGGTTGTATGGGTTATCATTATTCTGTATGACTGTTGGCAATAAAATGGTGAATGTGTGTGTGTGGTGTTCTCAATAACGTTTTAGTGCAAACTACCTTTAGTACAAACCTTCACTGATAAAAAAGATTTAATTTTAATTTAATTTAAAAAAAAAGTTTCGCAACTTTCTGCATTTGTTTTTTTAAATAAAAAAGTAAATTTTATTTAATGTAAATTTAAGTAACTTCAACTCGGTTTCAAGACTTTTTTTGTTACACAGAGTAAATAAGTGAACTGAACTTCAGTCAATCCTTTCTTTTAGTAAACACACTTACATTTACATAATCTCAAAGATTAATTTTGTAAACAGACCAAGTCTCATTGTCTCATCACAATGGACAGCATGTAATACATTATTTTTGTTTACTAGTATAAAGAATGTATTAAATGCCATTCTTGTGTTGAGACAGTGTAATATGTGTGTTTTAACTAAAATATTACAATTTTAGGAATTATAAAATATAATGTATCATAAATTATTTGAGTAATATTGTATAAATTAAGTAATTGTAATTAGGTAATATTGTATGCAGAAATTAAGTTTAGAAACTAGTAGTTTCTTAAAAATACTCCAATAGCACTCTGTATCCGGCTTTTGGAAATTATAGAATCTACAAAATGTTGAGTTTTGAAGGCCTAACTAGTGAAAATGATTCGAAATTGAAGTGAATTCTAAATTCAATTTAAAAATCCCCTGAACTGTGTGATTCTGTCCAGCAGAGGGAGCCAGATCTTTACTCAACGCAGTGGACAGTTTTATTGTAGAACCTGATCTGAGATCAGATCTTTACAGGTCAGATTATCTGTTAGATGTACCTGAATTAACAGGGTTCTTCTAACAGGGTAAAATAGCCTAAAAATCCATATTAGGAAACTTTTTTCCGCTTTTTTTTACAGTTCTAAAGAACTTGATCAGACATAACAGATCAGAACATAAACCAGACAGATGCAGAAGTTGAATAAGGCTTTTTAAAACTATTTGGCTTTTTAAAAAGTCATTTTCATGCAAGCATACATACAACACTGTAATGTAGATCATGCTTACATGGTTATAATAATAACAACAGCAGCACTGAATACTGAGGGAACACTTACAGTACATTATCAGTACATACAGTACGCTTTAAGTGGCTGCAAATACATTGTTCAATTCACTTAAAAATCCTTGGATGGTCCTTATATATGCTCACCTAATATTTAGCTGAATATCTTTTAATATATCTTGTTCTTGCTATTTGTGGTGAGAATTTTTACCTGGCCCATATTTCTGCCTGGACTGGCTGTAGAAACTTTCTACTGGGATTCCCGCACTCTTGTTTTCTATCAATTGAATGTAATCTTGTCATGTGACCACTAGAATGTATGGGTAGTTTTTCCATATCTCTATATGAGGCCAAAGGAATCAACGTTTAAAAAATCTATAAAATTATCATGAAACAGAGAGGCTAAAATGTAACGTCTACATATAAGGTGATTCTCTGTGTAAATTATCTTACACTTCTACTCTTTAGTGATAAAACTCCTGCATCCGGACTGCAATTGTAAAAACAGGAGGACCAGTGAGTTTTTAGGCTTTTTTCTCAGTCACATGACATCAGTTCAGTAGCTCCTCCATTTCCACTCGCTGTTGTGTTTTTTTTAACGTGGATCTCCATGGAAACCGTGGTGCACCCAGATTGTGATTACAGTGCGCAGCAGTGGACAAATATCTTTTATTTTTTTAAAGGTGAGGAGACGAAACTCAGAGATGTGCGTCCGGACGGGACTAAAATTACCGGAGGAGCACGGAGTTCAGAGAAAAACAGTAGATAATTCAGCCTGTAAAGCCCTAACCGGACATGATTAGTTTCTCAGGGGGTTCTGGGGTAATTTTCTCTTTTATTTCTCAGACGTCCTCTGAGACAATTACCCCAGAACCCCCTGAGAAACTAATCCTGTCCGGTTAGGGCTTTAGATTAATCTAATACTCTATATTTCTCTATATTTCTTACTTAAACTAAGAATTCAGTTGCATTTAATGGTCATTTAGTTGGATACTATTTGAGCATCTACAAAGCTTCAATAAAGGACCCTCCAAATAACGTGTCATCGAATTGTTCATTAGAAATCTTAAAGGGAAGTGTGCATTGGAGTCAGATTTGGTAAACTAATCCAAAATAAGTCTATAACTGTGTGAGTAATGTAATTCCACTCTCTCGCTCAGTGTAACTCACTTTTTTGGAGAAGTTCTAGAAGTTATATTTAGTCAGGGCTCTGTTTGGACTGTAGCTTCATGCTGCCATGGTTCTGGCTTTGTGAAGAACATCCAGTCGGTTTAGGCTACTGTATCATTTACTAAAATGGAGACCGAATGGAGAGAAGGAGCCGGGAAATGGAGGCCGGTTCACCAGCTTCACCCTCTTCCCCTCCACCCTCTGGAGCTCTGTGCCAGCTCTCTGTGGCAAGAGCTGCTTACGAGCAGGAAAGTTAAAACACATCCTAAAGCAGCAGCAGATTTCCAGAGTGAAGAACAGCCTTGAGGGGAAACTCCAGCTTAGAAGTTTCAGGTAACAAAATCCAACAAATTGTTGAGAGACCTTCTATATCATTGTTTTACTAGAAATGTACACTTCTATTCTTGGTCTTAATAAATCCTCACCTAACATTTAGCTGAATATCTACTAAATGCAACTGAACTCTACGTTTTTCTTTTATTTTAACATTTAAAAATGACCCTTGCCATTTAGTTTTAAACATAAAATTCTGAATGTTTCTGTCTGGACTGGCTGTAGAAACCTTTTACTGGGATTCACGCCATTGTGTTTTTTATCAATTGAGTGTAATGTTTTAGGTGACAATGGTATTTTAATTTGTATTTTGTTTATTGTTGATGTATAGGCTAGATTTTAGGGCTGCAGCAATGTCTGTGTGTGTGTGTGAATAGTGGGAATGTACAAAGATCGGGTAGAACAGGTGACAATCGTCAGGGTTTTAATCAGTCAGTGGTGCACTTGTGTTTTCCTCCACCAAGATACAAACACACCTGTTTTTACCTGAACCACCACCACGCCCACGCTCAGTGTAGATATGGAATTGTCCCCTGGGGTAATGAGATGGAGTGTCCAACATGTTCCAACATGTAACATCGCTGGACGTTTATATGATGTAGGTTTTAAGTCAATAGAAAATCACCAAATTTTGAATTTGAAGGATGTTCTTTAAATTTTCCACCAAACTACAACTTCAATCTGTCCAACACTGATCGTTTCTTTTATGTTTTTAAAGTAGACGTGTTTTGATTTGCACATGAAGTTCAGCATCCAGCGTTAGAGTCCAATGTATTTCTGATATCAAACTGATATCCAGTGCCTGCTGGGTAATCCAAGAGTCCTCTTCTACGAGAAAGTCAGTCCTATGTAGTGTTTTCTTTTTTAAACATCGTTTTGTTGTTATTAATACTCAATACCCAATATTTCTACAGTATTGATACAGTAATGTTCATTTTATATCAAATGTGCAGTATACGAGATGCGACGAAAAAAAAAGTTCTTACATCTTAGCTTTTAGTAGATGGGATTTGGTTCTCAATGTAAACAAAGGTAAAACCAAAAAAAAAAAATTTCATCAGTGATGAACACTTTTACTGTAAATATCAATTACTTCAGTTCTACAATTTGAGAAATCTGTGAAGGAACCCTTTACTTTCACCTTAATAGCCACCTCAACAGTTTTAAGTTTTCAAGGGAAAACTCCCCAATGGCGCCAATGGTTTTCCAATGGCGACTCAACACTCTCCTCCAGTGCTGCTCTCTGGATTTCGCTGTGACGAGTGCGAGACGATGATTTGAGGGCTTTGCTCCTGTTCCTCTGCCGGTTTCTGGCTCTGGCTGGAGCTTAGTTTACTCCTGCTGCCGTCTCCGTTCAGCTTCGGACCTCCAGGGCCCTGTTTAACCAAACATCCACAAACCAGCCCCAAAAACGCCCGGCGCATCTCCCTGCTGGCCAGAGTGTAGATCACAGGGTTCATACCGGAGTTCAGCACGGCCAGCGCGATGAACCAGTCGGCCTTCAGCAGGACGTGTCTGCAGCGGCTGGGTCCACAGGCCACGTCGATGAGGAGGAGGACGAAGATGGGCGTCCAGCAGGCGATGAAGACGCCGACGACTATGCTGACGGTGCGCAGCAGAGCCATGGAGTGCTCCGAGTTGCTGTGCTTGGTCACCTTGCGGCCGCTGGACTTCACCAGGATGTAAATGCGGGCGTACAGCACGGAGATGGCCAGCAGCAAAGCCATGAAGATGCTGATGCAGAAGGCCACGTATTTCTTGGTATAGAGGGGGAGGATGGTGGAGCAGTCCGGCAGGTTCTCCAGGCAGTTCCAGCCCAGAATAGGCAGAGCTCCCAGAGCCACAGCTATCAACCAGCACGTCCCTATGAGCAGGAACACCCTGTAGTTCTTATTGGCGTCGTACGGCCTCATCTTAATCATGGTGAGATGCCTCTCGATGGCTATAGCCAGTAGACTGAAGATGGAAGCTCCCAGAGCCACAAACATGCTCCCCTCCCGGATGAACCACTCATCTGAGGACAGGTGCAGAGTCCTCTCCCCCGACATCAGCAGGTTCACCGTGTAGGCGACTCCGGCCAGCAGGTCGCACAGCGCTAGGTTCCCGATGAAAAAGTACATGCGATTGTGAAATTTGTGGTTTTTCCATATCGCTATGAGCACTATCAGGTTCTCCAGGAGGATGAAGCAACAAATAACCAGAAACGCCACCTTCTCAGGGTCTAAGGTGCCTCTGGAGGTCTCGTTGCGGTTGTTCAGCTTTCCCGTGTAGTTGTAGTGTATGTAAATGTCTGGGTTTATCATTGCTGCAGTGTGGCTCCAGCAGGGGGCAGCACAGCACAGGAATTGACGGACAAGAAGAAGAAGAAGAATAAGAAGCCAAGCTCCTGAGCCTGCCTCACCTGGACACAGGTGAGAGACCTTGGCCTCGTTTGTGGTTCTGGAGGATTTTGTGTTTCTATTTCATCCCATCATTGTTGTACAGGAGCACAGAATCCAATCTGAGAAGCTGGTGGAGGAACATCTTTCCCATCTTTCCCTGATTAAGAGAAAAAAACAACACATTTACAACAAATATATGGATTAATATATACATTATTAAAAAGATATTATCCTGATCTACTGTATCTACTGTCCAAAAAGAGATTTAAGGCATTGCTATTAGCATTAATATTCATGCTTGTTTATAAGGTCAGAATATTAGATGACCTCCTGTAGATCTACCTTCCCACAGGTTTCAGATCCATCCCAAATCTACCACACCCAATGTATCCAATTTTAAGGCAAATATTTGCCTTTTTGCAGATTTAAACCTACCAACCCAAATTGACCACACCTCATTTATACAGTTAGGAACATCTGAAGGGCTGATGTCTGTGAGAAGGTTGCTTTCCAGTAGCTGTTGGTTTGGAAACCACTGATCTAAATATTCGCCAGATACCGTATGTTCATTGGAGAGCCATTTGGGACATTTTCAGCCCAAGTCTTACATCTCTATAGGGGTGAAAAAAGTTATTTTTCTCTACAGCATCACTGTATTTCTAACAGTGTAGTTAATGAACCTTAGATACAGTATAAAACATTGAATTAAAGATCTTCAGTGTTGGAGAACAATCATTGAAATCTAGCAGATTTTAACTCTTTTTAACAGCTTTCCAAAAGCTGGTTTCTAAACCACTAATCTAAATAGTAACCAAATACACCAAATATGTATGTTTATTGGAGAGCCATTTGGGACATTTCCACCCAATGTCTTACATCTCTATAAACACAATTTAATAAAAATGTGACCCGACCATTTAAACTGGTAAAGGCTCTTTAGGCCTTTAGGAGATTCTTCACCCTCAGTTTAAGTGTTTGAGAGCATTCATTGAAAACTATCATAGGATTCCAACCCAAACTAATCAATTAAGAACACCTGAAGACAGCAAATAGCTGGACTAGGGCTGAAACTAAAAGCAGGACTGGACAATGTATGGTAAAAAAGTGGATTCTTTATGGAATCACTTTAAAAAAAACAACTGTAGCACAGTTTAAGATCTAAAGTTTTAGTAATTAGTGTTGGAGAGCAATCCTGGAGAGCTGTAAAGCTGGGTTGAACTGGAATGAATTCAAATTATATATAAAGGTGCATCTCTAAAAATTAGAATACATATATTGATGTATTAAACACAGAGTGATCTATTTTAAGTGTTTATTTTATTGTTGGGTGATTTTGACTTGCAACCAATAAAAAACCCAAAAATCAGTACCTCAGGAAATTAGAATATTACATAAGACCAATTGGTACTTTTGGCAGTGTGGGCAATGTGCCAAGTCCTGCTGGAAAATGAAATCCACATCTTTATAAAAGTTATAAAAATCTTTATAAAAATCCTTGTATGGTGGATTTTAAATGGTAGATTTACCTTCCTGCAAGTTTCAAATTCAACTCAAAACTAATAAACTATATCCAAACTATATTGTTCTGCTATTACAGAATTAATTACAGTAGATTAAGGATGGATATAAAATCTGCAGATTTTTCTGCAGGTTTTTCAAAAGCATACTATATAAAAGTATACTACAGTACAGCACATCTAGACATTCATTTGAACTTCTATATATTTCTTTGAAGATTTATTTTAAGAGTTTGAAGAATATTGGATCTCAAATTAAACCATATAATCCAATATAAAATATGAGTAATAAAACATCACCTTCATCTCAAATCTAATAAATTCCAACCATCTAATCGTTCTACCAATAAGAGCCTCTGAAAGCAGCAAGAAATGCTCTTCATTCTTGATTAGGGTTGAATCTAAAGTCTGTGAGAAGAGCAGAGTTAAATATAAAATAATACACTATACTGTATATCCAAATATAGAGCCCAAGTCTTATATATATATATAACTTACATATATATAGCTTAACAATGTATAACCCAGTAATTAATATAGAAAACGATGCTCTTTTTTCCACTTACCATCTAAATTCCCAAATTCCAGTGATTTTCTCCAGTTTCCTCCAGTTTTCTATCTGTTCTCTCAGAGTCTGAAGGCTGTTAAATTCATCCTGCATCCTTTTCTTCACTGCAGCTCAGGCAGGAGGTCTTCGGTCCACGTAGAAAAGCTGCATGATCTCCACAGTTCCAGGGAAAGTCTCAGTCTCGGACTGTCCCACTTCCACAGCAGCCTTCTAGTAATACTGTCTCTGCTGAGATTTTATTTCCCACCTGTTTTCAACACAGACTCCGCCCCCCTGCACTGTGATTGGCTGCACTCGGTCCACCTCCTGTGCTGGCAGTGGACAGTGAGCTCAATAGTGAATGTTGAAATTCAGCTATTCTAATTTAACACAATACATTAACACACAATACACAAACCCTGTAGAGAAGAAAAAGTACTGCCAAAAGAATAGGACCGTTTAAAATGTACTACTCTATACTAAACCATGCGAATGGGAATTTAAATTAAAATAGTTTTTAAAATCCAAATTGCTGTTTTAATGCCAGTGTGAATCTCAGTTTATAGACTTGTTCTCCTGTTATTATCTCTAAAGAACTTTTTTATGTGGCACATATTTTCATATTTAACACTTTTTCCTAAAATACTTTATCTTTTGACCTTTTAAAAATAGACTATTCATCATATTTATCCTCTTGAGACCCTGCGTCCTCATATGTGGACATTACATTCCCGAAGGTGGCAAAGATTCTCTGCTATTAGCTATTCTACTGTGATGATCTCTAAACCAAACAGCAGTTAAGAATAACCTACGATAAATCTGTGCTTCATATAATCAGATTTTCTTTTTTTTTATCATTTTCTCACAATTTACACGGCCAATTACCCAACCCACTCATTAGGACTCCCCCTATCAGAAGTGATGGTCCAACACCACTTCCACCTTTTGCAGAGTAGCATCACAGCGCTAACCCTCGGAGGAAAGTGCAGCGACTCTGTTCTGATACATCAGCTCACAGATGCAGCCTTGTGCTGATCCACATCACCCTAGGAGTGATGAGGAGAAAGAGCACCATCTATTGTACCCACCCAGAGAGAGCAAGACCAACTGTGTGTGTGCTCTCTCAGGGCTCCGGCAGTTGATGGCAAGCTGCATGACTGGGATTTGAACCAGCGATCTCCCGATCATAGTGGCAGTGCTTTAGACCGCTGGACCACTCGACACACCCTTAATAGTTAATAAATAACTGGGATGTCTAAATTACTTTAAAAATGCTTTATATAACCTGTTTAAAGGATTATTTACAACTTACAACTGTATAAAATGTACAAAAAGTTAAATTGAAGATATATATGTTAATTCAACCTATGTAAAACAACAGAGTTTAAACATATAAGCTGCAATATAACAAAAGGCACGTTATATTAATATTGGCCTGTGTGTTAAAAGTATTAGCCCAATTATCAGATCCTTAAACAGGGGAACTTCTTATTTAAACCACGACTTCATGTAGAGAAAGACCTGCCCTGTAATTCAGCTGAAATAATAAAAATAATAAAAGAGAGAAGTGTGTTCCTCTGGTTCTGTTCTGCTGCTAGACTAAACTCTGCCTGAACTCCAGCTGTTTATATCCCACAAAACTCTGCTCCATTTGCAGTAATGACACACTGATCCAGAGTCAGATCCAGCTCTCTCTCTGGTGGAAAATCAGTCCTGAGTGATGGTCAGATCTCCGCAGGCCTCAGCGCTCGCCTCACACTCTAATTCTAACTTACGACGTCACGTCGCCGCTTTTCCGTACTGATTGCTCGGTTCTGGCTGCAGTGAGAGTCCGGCGGAGGCTTTAATCAGCCCGGCTGTGAATCACGTCATACTTTACTGGGCTTAACTTCAATATAACGTGCATTCTGTGTCTGCAGTATCACTGTTTAAACACTGTTTAACATTACATTATTTAAGTAATTTACTAGTGCATCTTAAAAATGTGAAAAATCACTGAAAAGTTACTTTATTTTAGTAATTCAGTTCAAAATGTGTAACATATTATGTATTATATAGATGTATAAAACACATCCAGAGTGATTTCCAAACCATCACTGATCATAAGTAAATTTTACATTTCATTTAAAGGAAATCAAGGGATCAGAGTCTGGAGGAAGAGTGGAGAGACACACAGTCCAAACTGCTCGAGGTCTAGTGTGAAGTTTCCACCAATCAGTGATGGTTTGGAGAGTCATGTCTGTCATCTGCTGGTGTTGATCCACTGTGTTTTATTATCAAGTCTAAAGTCAGTGCAGTTTTGTTTTCCCACAAAATCTTACAGCACTTCATATCTTACAGCTTCCCTCTGCTGATCTTGTATAGAGATGCGGATTTCATTTTCCAGCAGGACTTGGCACACTGCCAAGTACTGCCAAAAGTATCAGTTGGTCTCACCTTAAAATGTTTTTTGTTACATTAAAAACATTATGTGGCTGCTATGGCAAGAGGCAGGCTATGTGGCGTCAATGTATATACATCTATGTCGTCATGATCAGTACAGTGATGGCGGCGCTCTGAGATTTACATAAGCTGTGGGTTGTAAACAGTGGTTTTTAATAAGCTTCTTTTGCAGTTTTAAAGTTATTAATGCCTCGTTTTAAATGTCACCCTGGTAAAAAATATATACTTAATTGTACTTAAAGCATATTGAGAAATGTCTAAGTATGCTGTAAATATAACAGTAACAGATTGATCATTGTAGGTTTTTAAAAAGTACAATATAGTGTATTAAAAAAATAGACTACTATAAAGTACACTTTTAGTTTAATGTAATTCAATATACTTCTAAAATCCTTTTTTTCACATATACGTTTGTTAATTTGTATCAAAGCATTTTTTTAAAGCAGTTTCCCAAGGTGCTAAATATGCCCCAGAATCGCCTTTTGTAAAGAGTGCTGAGCGAAAAGCATGAAAATTACTGGATCTCGGAAAGCTGCAGGAGAGCGGATTTGAGCTATTCAACAAAGTTTAGTACTTTTATCATGTTTTACTACAATAAACGCCAATTTTGTGATCTTTTAGGTGACTTTAGGACCTCAGACTCTCCCGGAGATAAGTGCTTTCTCCACGTACAGAGCTGAACTGAAGCAGACTCTCTCCTCGTTACTCTTTAATACTCAGTGCATTAATCTCTCAATCCCGTGCTGAGGGGGGGTTATTGAGCGTGTTTTAGGGGGGAGGTCAGAGACGGCAGACGCTGTCTGTCTGCTCGTCAGCTCGTCCCTCAGGAGCTCTTATTCTGCTGGAGCTTCATCCCGACTTCCAGCACGAACCACCCCGAGCTCCAATCAATGAGCTGAAGAGCTTTATAAACATCACTGTTAAAGTGGGTCTACTTTCAGACAGACGTCTGGTGTTTGGTGTGTAAAATATTACATTAAATTTCATAAAAGTTCCAGATAAAAAAATATAAAACTAAAAATCTCAATACAACTAAAAACTGTGAAGCACTGTATGCCTGTATTAATGCTGAAACTTTAAAGTCCTAATTGACATAAAAAAAACTAAAAAAAAGTCCTAAAAATCATCCACGCCTTAATTCCCAGTAAACTAGATTACCCCTTGTAAAAGAAAAGTGTGTTAAGTATATATTTTTCTAAAAGTATACTGAACAAGGAAAAGTACATACTTTTTAAAAATAAAGTATGTACTTAAATACATGCTAAATGTACTCTTTTGGTCCAATTATGGAAACTGTATGTTTCAGTTGTAATTCATCTATATTTAAATACAACATTTAAGCGTTAATTTTTGCTTTTGAACAAACTTAAACATATATATATATATATATATATATGCTAAAAATTGTAGTACAGTGTATTGAAATATATTTTTATACCTAACGACGTATACTAGAAGTGTGCTACTTACAAAAGACAGGAACAAGAAGCATACATTGTACTCTAGTGTAAATAAATCACATATATTTAACAGCAATAATAGTGATACAGTTGTGATAATACTCATTTAATGTATTATATGGGCTATATGGGGTTACACATACATGAAGTAGTTTAGATGTTTAAATGTTACTTAAGTATATTTAAAATAGTTTCATTTTAGTACAGTTAAGTACACTTAGCACAATTTAAGTAAGACTTTTGTGCTATTTTCATATAATAAAAGTTATTCCATTTTAGCACTTTAATACTTTAAATATACTGATTAATAATAATGTGGCTACAAGAACACTTTAGTGCACTATAGCATAATAATACTGATTATACTTTAGTATACTTTTTTCTCTTTCAGTAGGGCAAACAAACACTAAACTAAAAATACTCTTCTCCATCATCGTCATTATTATTATTAACAATAGCAGGTAGAGCGTATCTGTTGAGTCGCTTTTTTGTTCTGGACACATATATCTAACAGTGTGTTGAACCTCTTTTGGCGTGTAAATGGATTCTGGTTCTGGATGGGTTGGGCTGGAGTGTTGCTCCCTGTGGAAATCACTTTGTTAACTGGATTGTTGCCCAGTCTGGCAGTAAACATCCCTTACCATCCCATCCCTGCCGTCATATTCCAGGATCTCACCGTCAAATTCCTGGAACCAACTGGCCAAAGAACCTCTACAGAGGAGAATACCCACTTAAAGTGAGTCTAAAATACAGCCCTGGAAATTTAAAAATAAGAGAGCACTTAAAAATGATGAGTTTCTTTAATTTTACCAAACTGAAAATCTCTGGAATATAATCAAGAGGAAGATGGATGATCACAAACCATCAAACCACCAAACTGAACTGCTTGAATTATTTTTGCACCAGGAGTAAAGCAGCATAAAGTTATCCAAAAGCAGTGTGTAAGACTGGTGGAGGAGAACATGATGCCAAGATGCATGAAAAAAAAACTGTGATTAAAAACCAGGATTATTCCAGCAAATATTGATTTCTAAACTCTTAAACTTAATGACAATATTTCTATTTGGGATTTGGGAGAAATGTTCATTTTACTCAAACATAAACCTATAAATAGCAAAATTATAGAGCAACTGAGCAAAATCATAAATATCTGATCAGTTTTTTTTTTTTTACAGAAACAGGGTTTAAACTCATGTTATGATGCTAACATCTTTACAGTGTAAAACCTATTTTTTGTAGAAAAATTTAAATATACAATCACTCTTTCTTTGCATTTTTTTTTTTTTAGTAAAACACATTATTCTGCTTTCTAAAATTAAAGGAATACTCAGCGCAAGTTATTAGTTACTGTTTTTAGCTTTTAGCTCTATTTATCCCCATTTATTAAAGACTTAATCGTGAGTTTAACAATGATTTAATAATATAACAGTGAAACAGAAAGTGGTCTGAATCTCTATAATCAGCTCTGGTCATGCAGAAGATGCATTATGTGATTCCATTTGCTGTAGTTACTGCTCTTGACTCACAGTCGCCGACTGGATCAGATATTTAGCATGCCGAATATCTGGCGGCCGTCTGCGACTCGGTGAGCATTTACTTTGATTTACTGTCAACATCGAATTATCACAGAGCTAAAAACTGGGCTAAAATTATGTAGCACGAACCTTGCATTAGAAGATAAAAACAGTACAAACAACATTAGCATTAGCCTAGCATTATAAAATAAAGTGAATGAAAACAAGGCAAAATAAGGCTGACTGGAGAACAGCATAGACCACAAAATAACATTTTTCATAGCATTTAACACACATATAACTTTATTTTACTTTTATTTTTATATGTTTTTTAACTTCTCTCAACAACTGATGTGCTATATGCTATCATGTACGCTAGCCACGAGCTAATACATTAGTGAAGGGAGATTACAGGAGGATTGGTAAAGGTGTGTTTATCATATTAAGAGGCAGATAACTGGTCTATATGATGCTGTGCAGTCTATGCTATATAGTGCTTTTACTGAGGGGAAATGGCCTGTACACTGAGATGGCTATTGATTGGCCTTTTAATGTGCATGCATGAACTTCCTGCATATGTGTGTGTGTTCGTGTGTGTGTGTGTTCGCGTGTGTGTGTGTGTGTGCATAAGAATAGTGAAAGGAAATGAAGACAGAAATAACAGACTGTGGTTTAACCTTTGAGCTCCTCCACATGTGAAACGATAGAGCGAGAGAGAGCGAGAGAGCGAAAAAAGGAGGTGAAGGGTGTAAGAGGAATAATTTGAGTGTTGTATATGAGCTGTATTGTCCTGACTGTGTACAAAAACACTATCGATTCATTTTAAAGACATGAATTATTCTTAATGCCCTGCTTGCAGACGTTCTAATGGAGCACCATGTTCTGATGGAGCTCTAAAAAACACACAGCAGAGCCATTATTACAATATAACTCCGTACTCCGTTTCTTTCTTTTTATATATAATTTAATATTAAAGACTATATTAAAGCTATACAGGAACACATGCTGACTCTTGTATTGTATTTTAATCTCAGTGTCTTCATGAGGGAGAGTCACCCGGAATAGTTTTCTCAGCGTCTTGAAGGAAGGAGTTCCTGGAGGTGCTGAACAATAGTTGCTGCTTCTTCACCATCTCAGTTCATCAGGTTTAGATCAGGGGATCAATGTGGAGAAATTACACTTTTTTACTGTTTGCTACAGAATTCCATATGTGTTCATTAATCGTTTTTTATCTCTTTAATATTAATCTGCTATGTAGAAAATACATTAAACAAGAAAATTAAGAAAAATATTGAATGAGAAGTCCAAAGTGTGTCCAAACTTTTGACTGGTACTGTATAAACTTTAATAACTAAAGCTTTATGTATTATAATGTGCATTTGTGTGTGTCTCTCTCTCTCTCTCTCTATATATATATATATATATATATATACATGTAGATAAAATCAAATTATATCAATATATATATATATATATATATATATATATATATATATATATATATATATATATATATATATATATATATATATATATATATATTCTATTCGAGTTGTGTTGGAACGTAAGGGGTTAAATTAAGTGGAGCCGTTGTCCCATGAGCTTGCATGATGTTCAGTTATTTTTAAGAAGTACCCGTATTTTGTTTAAGAAATAATCTATGTTGTACAGATTAGAGAGCTGAAGGTTTAAAGGGCAACTAAACCCCTTGATTTTTGCAAATTTTCTGCAGTTCAAATGTGAAAAATGCTAAAAAATTGGGAGGGGTAGTTTCGGAGGAGCACTGGGTGATGTATGGGTTTAGGGGTGTGGCAGAGAGTAATGTTTTATTACTTTAAAGGAACACATTTAAGCTATTAATGAAAAAAATAGGACTTAGATTAGTGTCTCTCTCTCTCTCTCTCTCTCTCTCCCTCTATATACACACACATATATATATATATATATATATGTTTCTCAGTAACATACTCTGGCCATATCTGATGGGACGTACTGCAGACTGTGTGTCCCCCTTCATACATGTTTCATAAGGACCACTGGCTCCTGGTGCCTTCCTGCTTCTGAGGGACAGACGAGATGGCTCCACTGTTCCACTCGTCCAGACTCCAAAGCCTTTCCTGTTTCATGATCATGCTGTTTTTTCTGTCCACCTTATTTTTCATGATGACGGAGGAAGACATTTTTGGGTGTGTCCTGTTTCCTGTTTGCATAGTATTTACTACATTTAAATAAGATGTAAAAATATTACTCAGCTACTTGGAGGTGTACATTTTTGGTTAGCATATTTTTGCGCACTATATACGGCATACTGTATTATAAGGCACACTATCAAAGTGAAACGAGTGCTGGATGTTAATCTACACACATTTTCTCCTTAAAACATTTTATTTGGGTGAGTAAAGCACTTCTGTTTATTTACAGTATGCTTAGATTTACAATATATTTGAACAGCGTAGTTAGCAGCAGCGCTAGCTGCAGTTAGCAGCGTGAAGCGCTAGTAAACACCACCCAATAGCGCTGGACTAAAGAATCCTGAGTGTTCCGGTAACCCAAGGTGCTATTATCTAATAGTTCATCCCACATATACTCGCCTCTGAATGGAGAAAGAGCTAGCGCTGCGGTTAGCGGCTAATGCTAATGCTGCTGCACCCAGCCTTAGTGCTGGAGAACCTTCACTGAAAACTCACCCTTATAACACTGTGCTTCAATAGAGTGGCCTTACTGCTCCTGACTGGTAGAATTATAAGATATTATAAGATAAGATAAGATAAGATAAGATACAGTAAAATGAGATAAGATAAGATAAGATAAGGTAATATAAGATAAGATAAGATAATATAATATAAGATAAGATAAGATAAGGTAAACTAAGGTAAGGTAATATAAGATAAGATAAGATAAAATAAGATAAGATACTGTGCAGATACTGTAAGATAAGATAAGGTACAGTACGGTAAGATAAGATAAGATAAGGTACAGTACGGTAAGATAAGATAAGATAAGGTACAGTACGGTAAGATAAGATAAGATAAGATAAGATAAGATAAGGTACAGTACGGTAAGATAAGATAAGATAAGGTACAGTACGGTAAGATAAGATAAGATAAGGTACAGTACGGTAAGATAAGATAAGGTACAGTACGGTAAGATAAGATAAGATAAGGTACAGTACGGTAAGATAAGATAAGATAAGATAAGGTACAGTACGGTAAGATAAGATAAGATAAGATAAGGTACAGTACGGTAAGATAAGATAAGATAAGATAAGGTACAGTACGGTAAGATAAGATAAGATAAGATAAGATAAGATAAGATAAGGTACAGTACGGTAAGATAAGATAAGATAAGATAAGGTACAGTACGGTAAGATAAGATAAGGTACAGTACGGTAAGATAAGATAAGATAAGGTACAGTACGGTAAGATAAGATAAGATAAGGTACAGTACGGTAAGATAAGATAAGATAAGATAAGATAAGATAAGATAAGATAAGATAAGATAAGGTACAGTACGGTAAGATAAGATAAGATAAGATAAGGTACAGTACGGTAAGATAAGATAAGATAAGATAAGATAAGGTACAGTACAGTACGGTAAGATAAGATAAGATAAGATAAGATAAGATAAGGTACAGTACGGTAAGATAAGATAAGATAAGATAAGATAAGGTACAGTACAGTACGGTAAGATAAGATAAGATAAGATAAGATAAGGTACAGTACGGTAAGATAAGATAAGATAAGATAAGGTACAGTACGGTAAGATAAGATAAGATAAGATAAGGTACAGTACGGTAAGATAAGATAAGATAAGATAAGATAAGATAAGGTACAGTACGGTAAGATAAGATAAGATAAGGTACAGTACGGTAAGATAAGATAAGATAAGATAAGGTACAGTACGGTAAGATAAGATAAGGTAAAGTATAGTAAGATAAGATAAGATCATGTTGTTAAAACAGATCAAGACAAACAGAACAGAAAAGACAGACAAGGCTGTCAGTAAACTTGTGTTTAATCAGGGTAAAACCAGCTCACTGAGAAACATCTCAAATCATAACCAGTAGCAGCAATAAATTTAATATTAGTGTTTTTATTTGTGATGATGTGTGAGAACATAAACCACATAAACAGATCTGTTTTAGAGCGTGTGAAAATTAAGACACTTCATCAGAACACTGCAGAAACAGGCTATAAATAACATTCATCATCGCGCGTGTGTGTGTGGGGTGTGTGTGTGTACTGTGTGTGTGTGTGTGTGTGTGTGTGTGTGTGTATTGTGGTTAAAAGCTGCACATTTGTTGTAACCGTTTCTGTCAGAGCCGTAATTCTTCATCATATGAACTGAACTGCCTGAACTGCACCCACCTCACCGGCCCACCCTGAACTCACACTAACACATGCCCACCACATAAACACGGCCAACCATGATTACACACTGGAGAACTCAGAACACCTTCCAGCCACACCACCACATGACCTTGCTTAGATTATAAAAACATAAATCATATTTTGGGTTAATTCATCCTGAGCTCACTGTTCCAGAAGTGTTAGAGCCCTATTTTACATTCTGTGCAAAGGGTCATCATGATGCTAATTGCTATCTTACACCTCTTACAAACAGTCTATTTTCACACCTTGCACCCGTGCTGTTAAAATAGCTTCTTAGTAGTTTAGGAATAAATGTACACTGATGGTGTGGAAATGAGGTGTGTTCAGGTAAATTCCTGGCATGTTTCTATCTTCAGTCTTAGTGCGCCACTGACTGATTAAAACCCTGACAACAATCTCTGCTGAGATGCACAAAAGCACCATGCTGTAAAGGTACGAATGTGCTAAAGTCAGAGCTCACCCGACTCTTAAAGGGAATGACAACTGACACTCTGATTGGTTTATTTCACTTTACGGCCAAAATTAACCACACCCATGATTAATTATGAGAATTAGTACACGCCTTTTGCACGTTTTGAGCTGCGTAAGGCATATTTTTTGCACCCTTGCAATAGCAAAGACACAACGACATGCTGTAAATCTGCACAAACTATAAAGAAAAACATTTGGAATTAATCAGACTACAAAAAAGGGTATCACTTTAAAATAAGGCTCCTTTATAAAGAACAACACATAAATAGAAATAACAAAAGTGAAAATCACTTTTTTTTACATTTTATCTAATGAAATAATATAGAAAGTCCGTTTAGTCATTTAATCTGTTGTTTTTATAGTTTAAATGATTAAAGTTATTAAGAGAAATGTTAATGATGACTGATAAATAAGACAAAGTAAGATAAGCATCTAGTAAGATCTGAGGTTTAACAGTATAAACGAATGTGGAATCACTATTTGGTACATGACAGGCAGCTGTTGCCCTTCCTATGTATGTGTTGTAACTGCTTATTAATGCTTTATAACCCAATTAATAATATATATTAGTAAACTTTTTCTAAACTATTTGTAAAGGAGCCTTATTTTAGTGTGGAATCAAAAAAGTGTGCTGAAATTTAAGTATTTTTAGTTACAACACACATATTACACTGTCTCAACACATGGATGGCAGGTAATACATTCTTTATACTAATATACAAAAAAAATAATGTATTACATGCCATCCATGTGTTGAGACAGTGAGACTTGGTCTGTTTATAAAGTAAATCTTTGAGATTATTTGAATGTGTGTTTTAACTAATAATATTTTAATTTCAGGAATTATAATATATTATGTATCATAAATTATTTGAGCAATATTGTACAAATTGAATAATTGTAATTAGGTAATATTGTATGCAGAAATTAAGTAAAGTTTACTAAAAGAAAGGATTGACTGAAGTTCACTTATTTACTCTGTGTAACATTTAAATCTTGAAGTTCGAGTTGAAGTTACTTAAATTTATCTCAAATTAAATTTACTTAAAAAAAAGCAAATGCAGAAAGTTGCGAAACTTTTTTTTTTAAAGTAAATTTTATTTATAATTGTAGTACATTGACTAGTACTGTATATCAGTAAGTTCTTGCCAGTACTCAGCCCTAGACCTCACTCAGTGTACCCTGGTCCATCATTATTGGTGCATTGTGTCCATGTCTTCTTAAAGACTCTAAAAATACTTTACAATACAGAATCTCCACCTTTATTCTGACACAGTGTCCCGCTGCATTCAGCGTATTGTTCTGGGGGGAGGAGGAGCCTGTGCAGATGATTTGCTGGAACAATAGCTGGTGCTGAATGATCTCTGCGTTCAGTAAAGCGTAGGAAACGCTCGCTCTGTGATGAATCTCAGAGGAGAGCAGTGTGTGTGTGTGTGTGTGTGTGTGGATAAGCAGACAAAGTGCATTGTGAGTGCCGTTTCCTATATTATGGCCGTGTTGGAGCAGAACGTCTCCTGCATGCTGTTCTGGAGGCTCTGTGATGTATTGTGGGTTGGTTTCCTCAGAGGATGCTCTCCGGCTGGGGAACCTTCCCTCGGTTCCGTGTTTTCTTTGTTAGAAGAACTCGAGCAGCTGGACTGATGACAAGCAGTGAAATGTGTTTTAGGAGACTGAAAGAGAAAAATACAGAGCAAATAAACTCAATAAAATCATTTAGACGAATACTAAATAGTGGGTTTAAAAAAAACACACATTATAACCCGATTTCTGCAAATATGTTACTTAGCAACCACCTAGCAATCACTTAACACCAGAGCAACACCTTAGCAGCCACATTAGCAACCACCTAGCAACTTGTGCTGGAGCTGTGCTGGATCTGTGTTAAAGTTGTGCTGGACTTGTGCTGGAGCTGTGCTGGATCTGTGTTAAAGTTGTGCTGGAGTTGTGCTGGAGCTGTGCTGGATCCGTGCAGATCTGGATCTGGGCTGGAGTTGTGCTGGAGTTGTGCTAGAGCTGTGCTGGAGTTGTGCTGGATCTTTGCTGGATCTTTGCTGGAGTTGTGCTGGATCTTTGCTGGAGTTGAACTGGATCTATGTTGAAGTTGTGCTGGAGCTGTGCTGCAGTTGTGCTGGATCTGTGCTGGATCTTTGCTTGGGCTGTGATGGATCTGTGCTGGAGTTGTGATGGAGCTGTACCGGAGATGTGCTGGATCTGTGCAGATCTGGATCTGTGCTGGAGTTGTGCTGGATCTATGTTGAAGTTGTGTTGAACTTGTGCTGGAGTTGTGCTGGAGTTGTGCTGCAGCTGTGCTGGATCTGTGCTGGATCTTTGCTGGAGCTGTGCTGGATCTATGTTGAAGTTGTGTTGAAGTTGTGCTGGAGTTGTGCTGGAGTTATGCTGGAGCTGTACTGAAGGTGTACTGGAGCTGTGCTGGAGCTGTGCTGGATCTGTGCTGGAGCTGTGCTGGAGCTGTGCTGGAGTTGTGCTGGAGCTGTGCTGGAGTTGTGCTGGTACAGTGCTGGATCTGTGCTGGAGCTGTGCTGGAGTTGTGAATATTTCTGGAGCTGTTATTATTTCAGGCAGAATGCTCGGCTGGGCTTCGGGTTGTCGGGTTGTCTTGGCGCATTAGGTGGACAGAATGGAGACGAGGGTCAGTTATTACTGCTGTTCAGTGAATCATCGGTTTGGGGAATTTGGTCAAACCTCTGCTGAACTTTGACCTTCATTCTACTGTTCATTTTTCTTTATTTGTGTACGGTCTTTCAGACAGAATATGCAGAATATCCTGATATATTCTGTATATCTTAGTTATTTATCTAGTGCAACAGGAGTGATACTTATCTCTAGAGTTATTCTGTATGTCTGAATGTTTGTGGACATTTATTTTAATGAATGAAATCAGCTACTGCAGGTTTCACCCACTGCTGTTCTCTGAAATGACTCATTTTCTTTAGATGAGTCTAAAATCATGACCTCACTTTGCTGCTGGATATAAATATATATAAACGAATCATTTACTGTAAAGACCAAATCATTTATACCACATGCTGAATCATTTTTTTTCTGAAGAGCAAATAATTTTCTTCAGATAACGAGTTATTTATAGTAAACGCTGATCCTTTATGTGAATCCAACATCCTGGATTAAACTCTTTTTAATACCCTTGGGTCCTATAGTACACCCTGCTCAAGGTGGTCTGGACGTGAGGTGTGTTCAGGTAAATTTCTGGCCTGTTTCTATTTTGGCAACAGAAAACACAGGTGCGCCACTGAAACTAAAACCCTGACAACAGTCAACAGTCAGCCGCAACATCCTATATTAGCCGTGCGCACATACACCAACTATACATGCTGCAGAGCGCAAATCCAGCTTTAACACCAATAATAAACAGAATAAAGAGTAAAATAACATTACTGTTCTCTTAAATGAGCTGCTGGTGTATCTTCACAGCGTGAACCCGCAGGTCAGTATCTGTCTCTGCTGAGACTGAGCACAAAAACGCCACACTGTTAAGATACGAACGCGCCAAAGTCAGAGCTCACCCGGCTCTTAAAGGGAAAGACGATTGGCACACTGATTTATTATTGTTTTTTTTGTTCACGTTACGTCCAAAATTAAACACACCCATGATTAATTAAGAGAATTAGAACATGCCCTCATGATACCACATGCTCTAAATCCAGCTGCGCAATACGCAATTGACCGTTGTGCTATGGATCCCTAAAATATGGTTCTTTATATCACAAGAAAGACAAAATGAACAGTTGTCCCAGTACATTTGTTCATGTAGTTTACGTTATATTTGTATTTATTGTGTTGTGTCTTGTAGTAAAGCATTGTGTCCATTAGGTCAGTTCATGTTATTCCCCTCAGTTCAGTTTAGGAGAGTCCCTAAGCTACAGAGAGCAGCGAACCTGGATGTCGAGTTCTCTTTAGTATTGGTCAGATTTACTTTTGAAGTGATTACTCTGTTTCACAAGCAGATTGTGGGGTTTTTTAATGTGCTGTAGCACACAACTCATTTCCTTTCTTACAGCTCAAACCTCAGCTTTCAAGAAATAGTGGCCTCATGAATGAGGAACTATGATGGCGCATTGATACTCGACACATGGAAGTCTGATACGTCATTTTAATGAGTATTGTTGATATACAGCTCTGGAAAAAATGAGACCATTTAAAAAAGGATGAGTTTCTTTGATTTTGTAAAATACATCACCAGGAGTAAAGCAGCATAAAGTTATCCAAAAGCAGTGTGTAAGACTGGAGGAGGAGAACATGATGCCAAGATGCATGAAAAAAAAAACTGTGATTAAAAATCATGGTTATTCCACCAAATATTGATTATTTCTGAACTCTTAAAACTTTATGAATATGAACTTGTTTTCTTTGCATTATTTGAGGTCTGAAAGTTCTGCATCTTTTTTTGTTATTTCAGTCATTTCTCATTTTCTGTAAATAAATGCTCTAAATGAGAATATTTTTAATTGGAATTTGGGAGAAATGTTGTCTGTAGTTTATAGAATAAAACAACAATGTTCATTTTACTCAAACATAAACCTATAAATAGTAAAATCAGAGAAATTGATTTGGAAACTGAAGCGGTCTTTTAATTTCTTTTTCCCCGCTTAGAGCATTTATTTGCAGAAATAACAAAAAAGATGCAGAGGTTTCAGACTTTGAATAATGCAAAGAAAACAAGTTTATATATTTATAAAGTTTTAAGAGTTCAGAAATAAATATTTGGTGGAATAATCCTGGTTGGTTTTTAATCACAGTTTTCTTCGTGCATCTTGGCATCATGTTCTCCTCCACCAGTCTTACACACTGCTTTTGGATAACTTTATGCTGCTTTACTCCTGGTGTAAAAATTCAAGCAGTTCAATTTGGTGGTTTGATGGTTTGTGATCATCCATCTTGGTCTCTCATTTTTTTATTTTATATATATGTATATAATCACAGAATGTACAGTATGGATAGTATAGTACAGTAGAGCCAATTTGTGTCAGAAAATTGAGCTGATAAATGTTACCCTGGTCCACCAGGCTCAGAAATTATACCCTTAAATCAAAACTAAAACCAAGAACTGAAGAACGCTCCAAACTTCCTGGAAAAATATGACAAGTATGAGAACTGCAGTGTAATTTTTCTGAAATCCCTGCTATAACTCAACTCGCTTTGCTTCACATTAGCATTCCCCCGTCCGGCTGAGACTTGGCTGCACGACTGAAGGCCACGATATACTTCATTTCTTGGGAAGGAAAATAGTGGAGCAGTTCCCTCCTGTGGCTGGAGACTGGCAGATCAGCAGGGCAGACCCAACCCAAACCGGGGGACGGTGTGGTCTCTCGCTGGGTGGAGACAACTGGAGGCCCAGCATGACTGAAGACTCCTGGTTGTAAAGACGCTCCAAAGCCTACAATTTACTGAACGCTGTAGAAATCCTGCTGAGACGGTGTATAGAGAGAAGGTCACATGGTCATACAGTACAGGCCAAAAGTTTGGACAATGCGTTTTCTTTATTTTCATGACTATTTACATTGTAATAAAAAATGAGCTGAACCTCCACAGTCACCGGACCTGAACCCAATCCAGATGGTTTGGGGTGAGCTGGAGCACAGAGTGAAGAAGACAAATGAGCAACAAGTGCTAATAAACACCTCTGGGAACTCCTTCCTTCATTTCAGGTGGCCACCTCTTGAAGCTCATTGAGAGAATGATGCCAAGAGTGTGCAAAGCAGTAATCAGAGCAAAGGGGGGCTATTTTGAAGAAACTAGAATATAAAACATGTTTTTTATTAGTTATTTCGCCTTTTTTTGTTAAGTTTTGTTAAGTTCAGGTACATTTTTGAAAATTACCTAGAAATATTTAATTCTCTAAAATTGATCTGGTGTGTATATGTGAAATGTGTCCTTTGTATGTTATTTTATTGTGTGTGTAAATGTGTGTATATAGTGTGACTGTAGCCAGGTTTTAATTGCTGTAGTGCCGGATGCAGTCCTCCAGGTGAACGTGGTTGTTTCCGGTTGAGAGTATGCTGTGCGCTATTGGCTGCTGCTTCTCACCGGTGTGTGGATTCTGTGTTCTGAGTATGAATGATTGTGTTTAAAACGAGTAAATTGTAAAGCGTATTTTGGTTTATAGAAAGGCGATTTATGTATAAGTTGAACTTTTATTCATTCATTGATTTATTCTGTTTAAAAAACAAACAAAAAAACAACTTTACGCTTTCAATTTTAGGGGTGCTGAGACTCAATGCCCCTGGATTCAAAATACTCAATTCTTTAGGCCTAAAAATAATAATTTATTGGACTATAAGCTCTAATTGAACTATTTTAATGCCTCTTTCTTCTGAAGGGATAAAAAACAGTCCATAAAACATTGTGTGATGTTTTCCACCAAATATCTCTCCCTAAAATAAAACAATGGGAAGCCATGTCTGCAGATATTAAAGATGATTACAGTGGTGGAGCTCTGAGGCAGGTTGTTTCCGGTTGAGAGTACGCTGTGTGCTATTGGCTGCTGCTTCTAACCGGTGTGTGGATTCTGAGTTCTGAGTATGAATGGTTGTGTTTAAAACAAGTAAATTGTAAAGAGTCTTTTGGTATCTAGAAAGGTACTAAATGTATAAGTTGAACTTTTATTCATTCAATCATTTATTTATTCTGTTTAAAAAACAAACCAAAAAACAACTTTACGCTTTCAATTTTAGGGGTCGGGGACTCAAACCCCAACTAAAAAGGGCAAGCGACATCCCTGGATTCAACAAAAATAATAATTTATTAGACTCTAATTGAACTATTTTAATGCCTCTTTCTTCTGTAGGGATAAAAAACAGTCAATAAAACAGTGTGTGATGTTTTCCACCAAATATCTCTCCCTAAAATAAAACAATGAGAAGCCATGTCTGCAGATATTAAAGATGATTACAGTGGTGGAGCTCTGAGGCAGGTTGTGGCCGGTTGTGGCCGGCTGGTGGAGGGTGGCACACATGAAACGGTGGTGGTTTAGCGTGGGGGTGAGGGTGACCCCAGAGCGCCTCCTCCTGCAGATGTTCTGGCTCTCACTCTGTTTCACGGGCAAAAAGAAAGTGTTTTTTTCCCCTCAGAACCACATGTAATTATATCGTCTTGAGCTTGCCCTCTTCTGAAACGGCGGTCGGTCGCTCATGGAAAAGCTTTTTAAGGTGGAGCTGAGATGAAAGCTGCTGCGATGGCGGGGGTTGGCTGGATTGGGGGACTTTATAGGGGAACATTTTTTCACAATGGAGTCGTAACTTCTGTCTTTGTGAAGGAGGAAGCTTTTTAAATCAGACGTTTGTTTGTCGCACTGCAAAAATAAAGAAATTAACTACAGAAATAGATCTGGAAAAAAAATAAGACCACTTTAAAAATTGAAAACCTCTGGAATAAAACCAAGAAGAATGATGATGATCAAGCTGAAGTGCTTGAATTTTTGCAGCAGGAGTAAAGCAGCATAAAGTTATCCAAAAGCAGTGTGTAAGACTGGTGGAGGAGGAGAACATGATGCCAAGATGCATGAAGAAAAAGTTGTGATTAAAAACCAACCAGGGTTATTCCACCAAATATCGATTATTTCTGAACTCTTAAAACTTTATGAATATGAACTTGTTGTTTTCTTTGCATTATTTGAGGTCTGAAAGCTCTGCATCTTTTTTATTTTTTATGTTATTTCAGCCATTTCTCATTTTATGCAAAAAAAAATTAAAATGCTCTAAATGACAATATTTCTTTTATTTAAAAATTGTTGTGGTGTTGTTGTGGCATCACTAGTGAGTGATAGGATGAGTCCTAATGAATGGATTAGGTAATTGTCTGTGTAAGCTGGGGAGAAAATGGGATAAATACTAGAAATAAAATTAAAAAAAAAACAGATCAATAAAATGAGATAAATAACACACTTATTTAGTTAGCAAATATTTCATGACATTTTTTTATTTAGTATTACTTTATGTGGAAAAAAAAAAAGTTTTTTTGGGTTCTAGTTACGGTGGCCGAGAAAGCCCAGCGCAGTGCAAATTGAAAAGCGCTGCAAAAGCACAAAACACATCCATCAAAATTACAACACAGGCGCAGCAAATAGAAAAACGCGCTGCAAATACAACCACAACACAACGGAAGTGAGTCACAACACAACGGAATTTTCCCGGGGGACCTTAAAAGATGCTGTACCAGCTGTATACAAAGAACAATAAGTGGCAAACAAGCTTCTGAAAAGTAAGTTATGTTTATTACCTGTGATTACCACGGTTGTGTGCATATTATTAAAAGTTCTGCTTCACAAAACGCCTTGTTTGCCACTTATTGTCCTTTGTACACATAGTGAAGTCCGAGACGTTACTGAAGACGCAGCTTAGCTGGTACAGCATCTTTTAAGGTCCCCCGGGAAAATTCCGTTGTGTTGTGACTCACTTCCGTTGTGTTGTGGTTGTATTTGCAGCGCGTTTTTCTATTTGCACTGCGTTGGGCTTTCTCGGCCACCGTATCTAGTAGATAAAAGTATGATTAAAAAGTGAGCATTGTGATGTGATTATATAAAAATGGATCAGCTGTCTCATTTCCCCAATTACTGTTCTTGGTGAAAGAGCGACCTCTGGTGGTCAGTTTTAGAAAATTACCTCTGTGTGATCCTATTTATATATGTATACTCTATTTTCATATATCATTGAGCATATATTTTAATAGCAATATATTAGCATGTAAGAAACTATATTTTTATTACTGTACAATAAAATAAATATGATTCAAATATGTTAAGTTTTCTACTCTGTTCTACTCTGTTCCTTTAGTAGTTTAATAGAGTAATAAAAACTTAATTCTAATCAGAACCAGGTATTTTAAACATCCAGGGCTTAGTCTATATATACAGAACTATGTTTCCTCTAAATCTCTAAATATATATTTTCCCTGTTAAATCAGCTATAGAAACTATTTGTCAAGTTATCTGAATGAATTGTATGTCTAAACTAATACGCCCATATAACAATATATTTTTTACTGCTCTATCTGTGATTCTGATACTTTCTATTCTATTGTATTTTTGCTTTTTCTTCAGTTAAGATACAAAATCACCCAAAAAGTGAGTAATTTATAATTTATTTTTGTAAAAACAATATTTTTTAGTTTTTAGTTTTTATCCTAAGATTGTACATATAGTTGTTTTTTCTACTGGTAGATTATAATCCATTACACAATTATACATATATAAAGATGGGGAAAAGAAAACCCTTAGAAAAAGTAAAATACTATCCTACAAAGGATGCAAATCACATAATTCACTATTTGTAAAAAATATATACATTTCTGCAGTATTATTGTATGTATTGTTCCTAGAGCTTACATTTACATTATGCCAGTATAACATACAGTAGCTTTTATAAGACTCTCAGAGTAATTTGTAATTTGTAATTTATAATAATCCATGTAATTTGATTGTTTGCTTTTCATTCATATTAAACTCCCACCTGCTGCCTTTTAGGTTTAATTGAGCTTTTGATTGCATTGCATTCATCTCTACAGGGACTAAATACATTTGCACATATATACAGTGTGGTTAAGTATCTTTATGTGCATCACATTAGTGTGCAGTAGAGGGCAGCAGTCAGGCAGGATCAGTGCAGCTTCTTTTTATTTATATTTTTTTCTCATGTGAACACACTAACATAAAGCAGCAGTCTACATAAAATTTTTAATTTTAAAACAAAAACAATAGTATTACTGAATTAGAAGGATACAAAATAATTTTATCTAATTAACAGTATCAGTTAGGGGTGTGTCTTATAGTGTTTTACACAATAATAATGTTAGAATTTTCTTATTGATAAAATTAAATCCATATTGTGAAAATAGTGTCTGCATTGTTGTGTTTTTAAAATTCACTGTGAAGCTTTAAGAGTATTTTTTTGTATAGCTGAGCTGTTTATGTTTGGAGTTCATATGATTGCGCTAAATATTCTCCACTTTTTTGTTAAATATATATATATTTAGGTTACATTATTCGTTTTGTTTTATTATTATTTTATTTAGTTCAAAATAAAGTGAAAGACTAAAAGACTGAAACTGTACATATATATATACATACTGTACACTGTATATATATAGTAGTAAAGTAAAAATAATACTCCAGTAAAGTAAAAATACAGTATTTTATTACTTAAGTACACAGTAGTGAGGTAAAAATAATACTCCAGTAGATACAGATACAGTATTTTAGTACTTAAGTAGTTTCATTATTAAAGTAAAATAATACTCCAGTAGATTCAAATACAGTATTTTAGTTTTTAAGTACAGTAGTATTGAGATAAAAATAATACTCCAGTAAATACAGACACTGTATTTTAGTACTTAATACAGTAGTAGTGAAGTAAAAATAATACTTCAGTAGGTACAGATACAGCACTTTAGTACTTAAGTAGTTTCATTACTAAAGTAAAATAATACTCCAGTAGATACAGATACAGTATTTTAGTATTTAAGTACAGCAGTAGTAAAGTAAAATAATACTCCAGTAGATACAGATACAGTATTTTAGTATTTAAGTACAGTAGTAGTAAAGTAAAATAATACTCCAGTAGATACAGATACAGTATTTTAGTATTTAAGTACAGTAGTAGTAAAGTAAAATAATACTCCAGTAGATACAGATACAGTATTTTAGTATTTAAGTACAGTAGTAGTAAAGTAAAATAATACTCCAGTAGATACAGATACAGTATTTTAGTATTTAAGTACAGTAGTAGTAAAGTAAAATAATACTCCAGTAGATACAGATACAGTATTTTAGTATTTAAGTACAGTAGTACTAAAGTAAAATAATACTCCAGTAGATACCGATACAGTATTTCAGTTTTTAAGTACAGTAGTACTAAAGTAAAATAATACTCCAGTAGATACAGATACAGTATTTTAGTACTGTAGGAAAAAATAATACTCCAGTAGATACAGATACAGTATTTTAGTATTTAGGTACACAGTAGTGAAGTAGTTTAAATGTTTTACTTCTCTGTTCTTCACACCGCTACAGTCTGCTGTAGAAGAGGACTCAGTAAAGGTTTTTATTGGTTGGCAGGGTGAGTTTGCTGCTCTGATGCTGATGATTAATGGCTCGTCCTGTATGTGGTGTGAAATAGATGAACTCATGTGACGCCCACGAGGGCCAGGACGGGTGACACCAACACGTTCTCCGGACGCACCACACCAACGAGCGGAAACATAGAAACGCTTACAGAATCAGTACTTTCCTCCTGCTGCACTGTCCCACTTATATACCCTCACAGTATCATATATACCGTATACTGTATATCTCTAAAAACATCACCTTCACTGGAGGAAGAAAAAACCTGCCTAATGTAAGTCACTGTGAAAAGAGTTTATCCTACATTGTTTTGGAGCATTTCTATTCATTCAGCTCTGGAAAAATTAAGAGAGCACGTCAGTTTCTGAATCAGTTTCTCTGATTTTGCTATTTATAGGTTTATGTTTGAGTAAAATGAACATTGTTGTTTTATTCTATAAACTACAGACAACATTTCTCCCAAATTACAAATAGAAATATTCTCATTTAGAGCATTTATTTACAGAAAATGAGAAATGACTGAAATAACAAAAAAGATGCAGAACTTTCAGACCTCAAATAATGCAAAGAAAACAAGTTCATATTCATAAAGTTTTAAGAGTTCAGAAATAATCAATATTTGGTGGAATATCCGTGTGGTTTTCATGCATCTTGGCATCATGTTCTCCTCCACCAGTCTTACACACTGCTGGATAACTTTATGCTGCTTTACTCCTGGTGTAAAAATTCAAGCAGTTCAGCTTGATTTGATGGATTGTGATTATCCATCATACTTCTAAAGTTTTATATATATATATATATATATATATATATATATATATATATATATATATATATATATATATATAAGTATATATATAAATATATATATAGTAATCAATTAACTAAGTAAGTAATGAAGCTGATTATTTAAAATATGATAACAGTGTATTGAGAGATTATATATATATTATATAAATAAATATATATAAATATATATATATATATATATATATATATATATATATATATATATATATATATATATAACCTTTATTGTCAAATGTTACAAATATAATGAATAGTAAAAAAAAAATAAAACAATGTTTGCCATCCTTTTTAGTCTTCTGGAGATTCTGACCCAATTATTGCAAGAGCTTCTATTAAAACATTCACTATGAAATGTGGACATCAGTTTAACCAAACTATATTCTATATGTTATGACAAAAAGGTTGACAGTGACAGTATTATAATATTATATTATAATATTCCTAAACTAACAATTTTCTCCTAGGTGTCTAAACATATTCAAAGCTAGATAATGTCTATTATCTCTTCATTTTAGTTTCTACTAACTAATTATGGATATTTTTCAAAGCAATCAATGAAGCACTTTTGTAATTTGCTCTGGATAAGTGTGTCTGCTAAATACGTAAATGCAAAAGTGTAAATGTAAATATTTCTTTATGCATATGCAGTACTCAACACAACACCAGTTTAAGCACCTAAATTCATAATTTAAAAGCATTATTTATTTATTTATTTTAAAACATTACATAGTTTTTAATTGCTTGTAATAATGCCAGATCAAAGCAGAATAGAGAGTAGTAGCTACAAATACAGTTCATACATGAGAATTTATCGTTGTGAAGAAAGTAGTTGGGATCTTGTGAGCTTGTCTGAAGAATAAAGCTCAGTTCCAGGTTTGTCCTGGATGCCGTCAGTCAGCGCCCACAGTGCATGTGACTGTTGTGACAACATAGGAGTACCGTGCCAATATTACACCTTATAGCACGAACCTCGAGTATAATATTGCAATAATACCACAGTTCCATTTTCACTGTTTAGTGAAAGATTTTAAAGAGTTAAAGAGGAGGAGAAAATAGGATCTGTTTGGTTATAAAAACTCCGCCAGTTAAAATAGTTCCATTGCTGCTCTGTTTGTAGCTGCTGTGCTGTTTGGCTTGTAAGCGCTGCTGCATCGTTGCTAGGTTACCTGTATGTGGCATAGTAATACGTACATGGAGAACTTTGGTTACAGTGCATTACCGGCTGATAACGGCACTCATAGAACACCTCTCAGCCAATCACATTGCAGGGTCAGAACTAACTGTGGTATAATATATTTTATTTTTATCACAAAGACAAAATAATAAAGAACAGAACATATTACCAGTCTGCAAAAAGCTGTTTTATTAATTTTATTTCCACACCTTTTATTCATTGATTTGGTTCAGTTTACCAGGGATGACGTTTAAAATACAAAACAAAACAGAAACGCACATTTATTATAAGCAACTGTGAAGTGATGGAGACCCATCTCTGATAAGACCAGTAAAGTGCTGTAAAGTCTCAAACATTGTCCATGACTGTCATTTCTATCATTTTTTTATTTAACTTCCCAGGAAATTCTTATATAAATGATTTAATAGTTTTATAGTTTTCTCATAAACGAATAGTGCAAAATAGTATATTTTCATCAATGTATCAAAGTCCCCTAAAGACTTAGTGCAGACCTTCACTAAACCCACTAAAATTTCTCAATTAAATCAACTTATTTTCCTTATTTTTCCTCATTTCTGTCCCAATTGTTTTAAAGCTAAAAAACAAACAAAAAAAAAAATAAAATCACTTTTTTGTGATGAAGCTCGTGAAAGTCATCTGCACTTTCAGAGAGGAAGTGTTAGACGGTGAGAGAAAAAGAGAGAGAGAGAGAAAGAGAATGAAAGCGAGGGATGTTCAGAGATGACTGCTGTATTATTTCCAGTTCAAAAAAGCTTAAAAAGCTTAAAATGAGCAAATTCATAACCTAACCAGCACACAGACACACGTTCTCTTATTACAAAAGGCCAAATCTCTCCTATATACAAACAAGGACACAATCATTTTAGTGTCTTTATAAAACATCTTAGCAAAATATAGCCAAGGCCTATTTAAATATGCATAAATAGCATGAAAATATTTTTTTCTCCGTTTCAGTTCCGACAACAATGACGTACAATATTCATTCAGATAAAAAGAGGAAGGATAATATCAAAAAGTTGGACACAATCCCTGTTTTAATTTCTGTACAAGACGAGCACCTGCAAGACACTTTCAACCGGCAAATCATAGCAAAAAAAAAAAAAAGAAAAAAAAATATAACAATAAAAAGAAAAACAGATTTAGTCGAGCAATTTTAAGGAGATTTAAAAGTATTTAAAAACGTGATTTCAGGAAAAAAGACTTTCAAGTTTGTTCTCAAACAACACATCTTTGGATGTTTCGCAATGTTCAAAAGTCAAAATGCTTTACAACAATTATCAACTTCACCATAAGGTTATTAAAACATCATAGAAAATATGTACAATAGTGCAGACAAAGCATCGGGTGCTAATCAAGGGTAAACTAGGGATGGTTCGATCCAAGAAAACGAGAAATAAGAAAAAATTTTGCATTTATCTTATACTTTATACTCTTTGTTATATTTTGTCATGTGATACTGAATTTCTGTTGTGATTTGTTTTTCTAAGAAAAACAATCAATACAACAGAACAGCAAAAACAATGACAGAAAACTAAAAAATGTATTAATGTGTTTTGTGTTATGCTTAATTTGTTATTTTTGGAAAATGCAAATTGGAATATCATGATATCATGACTAATCATGATATTTTAAATCAATATGAGATTTATTCACACCTTGATTTTGTTTCTTGTTACCTTTGAAAATTTAAATTAAAATTTTAATGTCTAAACATGTATTTTCTTCTCTTCTTTTTTGCATAGACGTACATATACAGTGTTTCCACTTGAAGCCGGAGGAACAGTAATGTACAGTAATGTAGCTTGTCTGAAGCACGGTGCGATGCATACGTCTCGGTCTCTTTTGTCTCTTTTGTCTGTTTTGTCTGTTTTGTTTAGCTTATTGTTTCTGATGTTTTTTTTTGTTTATAATCACTTCGATACCTGACTTACCTGCAGAACTTTGGAATGGAAAAAAAATGGATTGCACGTATAACAGTCTGTGGGCAGACAGATTAAAGTGTCCCACTTTCATTTACCCTTGTTAGCGAATGCAGAAGCGTAAAACCACCAGAGTCAAACATAAATACAAATATACATCCAGATCATTAACGCTTTTGATTGTTTTTTTTGTTTAAAGAAGTATTTAAAATCCCTGTAATCACATTAGGAAGCTGCAATCGGCAAATAGTTTCGAGGATTTTTCCAAAGTCTGTAGATTTGCAGAGATTGTTTGAGAGATTGTTTAAGAGATCTTTGAGGAATCTTCTTTCTTCAGTTCTTAGAGAGTTTTTAGAGAGTTCAGAGAGAGTTTGTGCGCGAGAGACCCGGTCGCTCGGGGTCAGTTTGCTGCCTCTGGGATGGGCGGAGCTCGCTCCAGTCTCATGGTCCAGGGGTCAGGGGTGGTGGGGTAGAACGGCGGGTGCGGTAGAATGTCCTCCCTGGCCAGGGCGAAGGCGAACACCCCCCTCTTCCTCTCCACCTCCTCTGAGATGAGCTTCCTGTCTGTCAGGCTCTCCCTGCTGCTCGCGTCCAAGTCCTCCAGCCCTCTGCCGGCCGGGGGCCGCGCCTCCGCCACCGCCACCGACAGATGACCCGGCACAGGCGGGCCGTGGGCAGGCAGCCGCAGGGTCCTTTCCCCCTGGAGCGAGTGGGCGTCCTGCGGGAAGAGGAAGCCGGAGGAGCGCCAGGCGGAGGGCTTGCGTCCCCGCCGCGGGCGCGAGACGCGGCAGCTCTGGCGCTTGATGTGCCGGTGCAGGTGGTCGGAGCGGGTGAAGCTCTTGTAGCAGTGCTCGCACTGGTACGGCCGCACGCCCGTGTGGATGCGCAGGTGGTTCTTCAGGTCGTAGTTGTGCACGAATTTGGAGTTGCAGTGGAGGCAGATGTAGGGCCGCTCGCCCGTGTGCTTACGCATGTGGATCTTCAGCTTGTCCTGCCTTAAAGGTGAGAGAGAGAGAAAGAGAGAGAAAAAGAGTGAAAAAAAAGAGAGAGAAAGAAAGGCAGATGGTGAGTAAACAGGAGTGTGAATACAGCGTGATGCTCAACAGCCTTGAACCTCAAAATTAGAGAAAGTAGAAAGAGTAGAAGCTCTTGAATTCTTGAGTCAATTCTTTGATGCTGTACAAAAATACAACTTATTACAAAAATACAAAACAAAAAAATTAATTCCTGACTAAACAAAAAAAGTTACATGACGAAAAATATAAAACATCGAAAGACTGTGACTGTCTTCTATGCATTATCACTCTGAATTAGTAGCCAATCAGATTGCATCACATGATAAAGGGTAAATAATCCTCCTGACTCCACTCTCAGCTCAAATTTAAAAATGCTACAAAAAAATGGGATGAAGAGTAGTTTGGGAGGGGCACTGTTTGATGTATGGGTTTAGAAGCGTTGGCAGAAAAGAGAGCTGATTGGGCTGAAGTGCACGGACACTTCATGCACACCTAAAGCACAGTTGAACCTGTGAGGTTGACCACAATAAAAGTGTTTTAAAAGGTTAGAAAAGGTTCATCAAAAATTGAAGGCAGGACTGGTATGTTTCATTACTTTAAAGGAACACATTTCAGCTATTAATGAAAAAATAAATGTGTTTAAATGTTGAATAAATGTTAGGGTTTTGTGCCTTTTTAAAGCAATTGCATTCTTATATAAATTCTTATATTGACTAAAAGCAAAAGCTAGAAATTTAAAGTCAAAAAGTAAAAGTTCTGTTCAATATTAATTAAGTATCAAATCCAAATTTATGACATACTGACATACAACATAATTTCAACCAAAACAAAGAAATGGCTTGAACAAGCAGGTTTTGGGGTTTATCCTGCAACAGTTAGGAATGATAGGGTAGCTTTGCATACTTTTCGTGGCTGAACAATCCCTGTTAAACCTCAAGACGAATGGTGCTGAAAGCTGCTACCCACACACACACACACACACACTCATAAACACTCACACACTCGCTGGTGGGATTGTATGGTTAATAAGCAGGCAGTCAGGGAAGAGACTGAACATCACATCACATATTTTTTGTGGGATACCAGCTAAAATCAAAACGCTCAAATCACTCAAATCGCTCTGATCTGCTTTTGGTTTTCAGTTTTCTTCACCGAGACCGAGAGACACATCCGTCATCCTGTAGTACAGTGGGTCCCACTCGAGAAGCGAAATGAGCGAAGTGAAGGTGGTATTCTTTTTACAACTGATTACAGTATGGAAACCTCTCTGAAGCTACCTCTAAAGGAGGTTGACCACAACATTGCACAAAGTGTTTCACAATTGCATCTGCATGCGTGGGGTGCAGCGCTGACATCTGACGGGCTCTTCTGCTCTCACACCTTTTCCCTGAGAGACTGACATGGTTTGGTCGAGCCGTCTCCCCGACCTTCCTGTTATTCATGCCATTCGTTCATTTCAGGCCATTGTGCTTTATGACTATATGACCTTCAAAAGGCTTTTGAAAACTTTGATCTAAAAATATGAAGCATGTCCTTTGAACCGGTCCAGTTAAAGAAGCAATGCTGTCATAACATGTGTTCCTCTTCAGCATGAGCAATAAAGGCGATTTGCCCACAACAATTTCCAGTTATGAATAGTTGAACTTGTACTACTTCTTGTAGTACTACTACTATTGTGCTTTGAGTGTTAAAAGCTTAAAATTAAAAGTTCCTCGTGATGCTCAAGAACTTATTAAGGTGCTTTAAGGAACCTTTAAACCTTTAAAAACATTTTGTTCTAAAAAAAACTTTACTTAAAAGTTCCTCAAATCAACTTAAGGGGTTTCTCCACAGTTTTGAAGAGTAGTCTATTAGTAGTCCAATTTAATTCCTTATTATAATTGCACCTTAATATTTAGTTCCTATTTTTTTCAATCATTCTGAAATTTAAGGAGGCTTCGATGAAAAATATAATAGTCAGGAATTGAACTTTGACCCCAGCTCTGAGCCTCTGCACAAGATATTTTAAACGGCTAATCTAGTTTGGGTCAGTGGATATACTGTATAACGGATGTAACACCTTGACTTTTACACTTGAATCTCAACAGGACATGAATCTCACCTCCACACACCTACCGAGTGTGTTTTCCGAGGTTGATCATGTGATACTTGCTGTCAGATTCCCTGAGGAGTGAACCTTTGGCTCACCTGCCCTAAATTCTGCCCACCTGAGGACTACCTGGCCTGGCCTGAGGTGTGCGGTGGTCAGGAGGTGGTCGGGAAGTGTCTCACCTTGTAAAGCGGACCTCGCAGATGGAGCACATGTAGGGCTTCTCGCCGGTGTGTGTCCGCATGTGCCGAGGTAGTTTTCCCGCGCCCTGGATCACCTTGTTGCAGATGGGACACTGCTGGGACGCTTTGGGCTTCAGCTTGCGCTCTTCCTCAAGCTGCCATGGGGGAAACAGCGTCCCCAGGTGAGACGCAGAGAGAAAGCTCAGGTAGTTACGAAGGTCTGCCTCGTCTTTGATGTGGCTGAGAGAAGGTTCAGGGCCCACGCCGACTCCGGGGCTCATGAAGTCTTTGAGAAAGTCTCTGTGGAGCAGAGCACTGGGGAGCTCATCTTTCAGCTCCTCTTTGATGACCTCTTTCTTGATGGCGAGGTCTAAAGGGCCACTCTCCAGTGGAGCTGAGGGGTAAGGGTGAGGTGGGCGATGGGGATCCAGAAGATGGGGGAAGCTGGGGAACTCTGTGGCCCACATTGGTGGATAGAATCCAGGTAGCAGTGAGGAAATGCCTGCCCCTCCTCTTTCCAGACCTGGCATCTTTGGGTATAGCCCTTCTTGAAGTAGGGACTCGATGGAGAAGTCTTTCAGAGCTCTACCTTCAAGTCCCTCTTGATCCCTGGGTTTGTCGCCCGAAAAGGTCTCTGGAGTGCCCGATCGGCATCTCTGGGAGTCAGGCCTGGAGGTGGCCAGCTCTCGGTCTGGGTGCACCCTCTGCTGGGAGCTGCAAGCTGGGCTTTCTGCACCTCTTTCTCCTTTAGAAGATTGTCTCTCCTGGTTGTCGATAAGATCTGCGTGTACAGATCTGCTTTCGCTGATGTCATCCTCATCACGGTCCTCGCCATCTTTTGACTCATCTTCCGCCTCCTCCACCATTTCATCCTCCTCCTCTTCCTCCTCATCCTCATCTTCGTCCTCCTCCTCAAACTCCTCCTCCTCTCCCTCTCCTTCTCCACCTCCGGTTCCTCCTCCCCCTCCCCCCGTGTCCATGATCTCCAAGCAAACATTGATGATGCAGGGAATTTCCAAAAGCCGCGCCGCGCCCAGGATCTCCTTCACGTTGGACGCCGTCACCGTCAGCGTTGATGTGTAGGCAAACTCCAGAATGGCCGTCAGCGATTCGGGCGCTACGAAGTCCAGCTCATAGACGCCGTGCTGGCTTAGGTCACCATCACCTGTTGCAACTGTGAAAAGCTTCTTGAAGTACTGGCTGCATGCAGCGAGCACAGATCGGTGGGTGGGGTACTCCTGGTCCTTCACCACCAGGACAACGTCGCAGAGCAAACCGTCACGTCGCTGCTCGTTCAAGCTGCACAGGACGTCGCTGCTGTGGTTTGGGAAGGGGATCCCAATGAGGTCTTCCTCGCCGTGGGCCATAATCTCATAGGAACCTGCATGAAGAACAGAGACAGAAAAGAAGAAAGCGAAAGTAAGAATAGGTGTTACCATCCAACTGTCGTGACCTTTAGAGAAACCTTTAAATTACCATCATCAATTTCCAATTTCCCCTGAGAACACAACCTCCTTAAATCAAAGCATGCACGTATAACCATGTGCATGCATGACCAAGAGGTACATACATGAATTAGTAATCATTACTTCCTGTGAACCCAATGATGAATTCATCTGACCATGCTTTGCTTTGTCTTTACTTCTCGCTTTCTCTTTTTTTATACCGTGGTATTTGAATAAATTCTGTTGTCAGCGTCTTTTTTACAATCCCCAGACCACAGCGTCTAAAGCCTGATAATAAGTATAACTACAGATGTTTTTTCTCTTTTTTGTAGTCTAGGTGACTTTCAGACAAAACACAAAACACAGGAAGACAAAGGGGGTCAAGCTCTAGTTTATAAACCTGAGAAAAGACGTTTTGCTGACTGTGCTTCCTCTCCCCCCTACCCACTTTATGCTTGTTTAATTATTAACCTCAATTCGTCATGTTTACTATGTATTTTATGTGGTTGTTTTTGGTGCTTTGCTTTTCCACTGCATGTGCTACCTACCTACACTTTCTGGCGACTACTTTACTCCATTCTACTTTTAGTTCCCTGGTATCTGGTTCATTATTAGGCAGCGAGTGAACAGTCAGCTCTTGAAGTTGATGTGCTGAGGCAGGAAAAATGGACGAGCGTAAGAATCTGAGACTAAAGAATCTTGACTAAAACCCAAACCACTGAAGCACTGTCTAAAACCAATATTCACAGATAAAATAATAAAATAGTATTTTTGTAAATGATTCTTTGATCAGGGGTCCTGACTAACTCGTCCCACCGTCCTGGGGCAAATAAAAATAGCATATGGAACAGGTTTCAAACTTTTTGGGGGAATGCTTTTGGGAGGAAAATTTGCGAGCTGTAAAAGCAGTTTACAGATTATAAGCAGTTTTTTTGTGGAGAAATAATCTTCAGAACACCTGGCTGGTCTTGTGGAAAGTTCCTGGTATGCAGTGGTCAGTATGCTACCAAAAGTAGGTAGCTCCAAAGAAAGACAGCCTTTAAATATGGGCGTCCAATCCATATGGACTATTTGGGATTTAGGATTTACACAGTTTCAAACATATATATTTATGTACATCTAGTAATGTCAAAATATAATGAATTAAATTGTAAAATTGGCTCTTTCCTGAAATTCATTTTTAAATAATGTCTGTCTGTCTCCGTGTTTTTACTGCTCTCTCTGTGTTTTCCCCTGTGTTTCATTTGTAGCTCCGCCCCCTTGTTAACCTCTCTTAGGTGTTTCTTGTTTGTCTGTGTGAATTTATAGTCACTCTGAGTTGTCGGTTCTTGTTTGTTTTACGTCGGTTCAGGTTGTGTATGTTTTCCTATCTTTCAGAGCTCCTGTTTTTGGTTTATAGTTTGTTTGTTTGTTGTCAATATTTAAAAAAAAAATCAAAAAGTTCATGTCCTCCAAACCTTTAGTTTTTTTTGTTTGTCTGTTTTTTTCGTCTTTTTTCAAACCTGCAGAATGTGGGTTGATTCCTGTTACTGATCTGGAATTACTTTATTACTGTATTAAGTGGAGTAGAGAGAAAGTGTACAGGCAGCTTCTTCAAGTGTCCTGTAGAAGATTTCAAACCCCTTGACATTTTCAGAATATGAATAATTTTAAATAAATATATTTTACTGCAGAAAAAAGGGTTGTAGGTTTGTATCACCTACACCTGTAGCCTGTAGGTACTTTAAACTTATTAATCCTGAAGGAAATTTAGCAAGGGGTTACGGGTTTTTTAAGACAGTCTGATAACTACATATGAGCATTGTGAGTGTGAGTTTCAGAGCTTCATTCAGAGCACCAGGTTGGATGAATGGGAGCTGGATTGTACCTGCGGATTCCCTGAAAATGTGTATGGCGACTTTATAAGGAGCTATTTGGCAGCATTGTCCTTCATTCACGGCTATGAATAGAGGCATAATCTCAGTGTGTCTGTTCTGGCGGTCACTGCAGGCATTCGGAGGGATGCTTTCAGACGCCCAGCCCAAACCGAGGTTGTTGACTGGCTGCTCTGAGCGCCGAACGCTCACCGCTTCTCCACGAGTGTTTTTTTTTTCCACCGTCGACCAGGCTTTCCTTTCTCATTGTATCTCCTCGTGCACGATCAAATCTAAGCACTTACCAATCAACTGTTGCATATCCCTGGCGCTGTTGCTAGGAGACGGTTGCTATAATTACCAGTTAGACATATAGTCCGGTAAAAAAGAGAAAAAAAAGCATCTTTAAATGAGGAGAACTGTATACCAAACACGACGAGCAGCCTTAAGAGAGAGGAGGGTGGGGATGTCATTTACACAAATGGAAGAATCGCATGCATTCAGCGGAGGGATGTGGACGTCTGGGCTGAGATGAAGGATGGCGAATTTCTTTGGCTCGTCTGAATGGCTTTCTCTCTCCGAGTCTCGCTCCTCACACGACACCCATTCACTCCTTCACTCCTTCACTCCTTTTACTCATTCAGGCTTTCAATATGTCTGACGTTGGGCAGTTTACTCTATGCAATATCGGAAATAATGTGGGTGTTTTTGTGCAGGGCGTTTGGCCTCTTCCAATCTCTTTCAATCAGCTGTAAAATGCAGAAGTTTTTGCCTGTAAAAGAACCCTGCCATGGATCTGCACCGCTGTACTGCTCTACTGTACGTGTACTGTATAAAAATGCTCATACTGATCAAATGCAAGAGAAAATAAAATAAAATAAGATAATATAAGAGAAGAAAAGACAGAAAAAGAGTACGGAAGAATGGAGAATGATGGGATATGATGTCCTCAGAAGTCTCCACATTGAGCCATAATAAAACTGAGCCATTCAGGCTTGCCAATGTGTCTGACTATGGGTAATTACTGTACAGAATATATAAGAAAAATACTGTGTACTGGGAGTATTCTGTTTTGTTCAAAAACACAAGGTGAAAAAGTCTAAAAAAATCAGTTTCAAAAAGCCAATTACAAGCATGTGATAAGTTAATGTGAAAAAGTTTTTCGTATAAAAGATCATTTTTCCAGTCCTATATGACTCAAGCATGCCCTTATAATAATATGATATATCATTTAAATAGTTTCATTCCTATTTCCTGATTTACAGTGTATTAAAAAGCGATGCATTGCTGTTAACTTACACCCGAGTACACCCACGCTTATGTTTCCCCACTGTGATATATTGTGATTGTTTAAGTCAAATTGAATATAGGAAAACTGTCCTAGTATAAAAACAGACATTATATTTGTAAAAATCTGAGAAGTACTGTATAGGATGGATCATACTGAGCCATTCAGGCTTATCAATGTGTCTGACTATAGGCAATTTACTATTTGTAATATATAGGAAATGTGTGTACTGTGAGTATTCTGGATTCTGTTTTGTGGTCATCATGTTCTCCTCCACCAGTCTTACACACTGCTTTTGGATAACTTTACGCTGCTTTACTCCTGGTGCAAAAATTCCAGCAGTTCAGTTTGGTGGTTTGATGGTTTGTGATCATCCATCTTCCTCTTGATTATATTCCAGAGTTTTCAATTTGATAAAATCAAACAAAAACTAATTTTGTATGTATTTTAGTAAAGCAATGTAAATGACTATTTACATTGTAGATTCTCACTGAAGCATCAAAACTATGAATGAACACATGTGGAGTTTTATGTACTTAACAAAAAATGAGCTGAACCTCCACAGTCACCGGACCTGAACCCAATCCAAATTTGAGGTTTGGGGTGAGCTGGAGCACAGAGTGAAGAAGACAAAGAGCCAACAAGTGCTAATAAACACCTCAGGGAACTCCTTCCTTCATTTAAGACATGTTGGAAAACCATTTCATTTCAGGTGGCCACCTCTTGAAGAAGCTCATTGAGAGAATGATGCCAAGAGTGTGCAAAGCAGTAATCAGAGCAAAGGGTGCTATTTAGAAGAAACTAGAATATAAATATATATATATATCTTTTTGTTAAGTACATAAAACTCCACATGTGTTCATGTTTCATAGTTTTGATGCTTCAGTGAGAATCTACAATATAGTAAATATCAGTCATGAAAATAAAGAAAACACATTTAAAAAAGTGTGTACAAATGTTTGGCCTGTACTGTATCAGAAAGAGGAGAGAGAAGACAGAAGAAGAGAAGGGAAGGAGGGAGAGCGATGGGATCCGATGTCCCCAGAAGTTCCCTGACAGGTTACGCAAAAAAGGTGCCCCTCCCTGGAAAATCCAGCCAAGTCAAACAGGCATTTAGAGCTAAAAACAACAGTAGATCCCACCCACTCTGGGAACACGTGCAACTTCTGTAGCTGCCTAACTGGCCTCTCCGGCCCGCCCCTGTCCTCACAGATACACTCCCATAATTACAGAGTGTGTGTAGGGGTGTGTGTGTGTGTGTGTAGGATGGGGGCAGGATGTGACACATGCTCGGAGAGGGAAGGAGGGCACTGCTTTCCCACTGTAACGACCTACAGACCGCACACACACACACACACACATACTCACACACACACACACACACATACTCACACACACACACACATGCACAAAAAAAAAAAAAAATTCTGCTGAATAACTGCTTTTTTCATTTGGTCACAGAATTGTATTTCTATTTATTGCTTACTTTAATCAAAATTTAATTTCTCTGATAAAATAAAAATTAATTAATAAAAATACTACTCCAATTATCCTAAAACAACCTTAAACCCCTTAAAATGCATTGTTCTGCATACTTCTACAGGTGTAGGTGATAAAAAAACAAAAAATATATATTTTTTATGCAGTAAAATAGGTTATTTACACCCTGAATATTATTTCAGAACATTAACAATCAATAAGTAATCAACCCAAATCAATTCTGCAGGTTTAAAAAAAAAAAAAAAAACATAAACATAATAAAACTAAAGGTTTGGAGGAGATGAACTGTTTGATTTGTATTTAGAAAAATATAGATTTTAAAATAGTTTAAAAGTTTAGGAAAGAGCCAATTTTAAAATATTATGATTTTATTCATTATATTTTGATGTTAGCAGATTTTTAAAAAATATTTTTTTTATATTTTCTATTACAATTACTTTTATGTTTTACAGTAATGTTCCTTATCAAACATAAATGTCCAGCAATAATGGAAATAGTCCATATATCCACTTAATTCCAGACTGCATCACTTGACAAGATATCATTTCTTGCCGTCCACACACTCTTCCCAACCTGATTAGACTTGTTGACAGTGTCAGGAAAGAAAAGAAGCTTCGCTCAGAGCAAAGCAATCAATACTGTCTTACTATAATCCCAATTAAATTGCGCATTAAATCAGGGAGCTAATTACTGAGGTCCGCTATCACTCAGCATGCGACACTGTGGAATATACAGTACAGTATATGACAGTCTTATTGTTTAAGGATCGAATTTCAGGGCCTTAATCTCTGAGAAGATCCATTACTAATAAAATATTAACAAAATATACACAAATATCTATAGAAAAATGCACAAAAGTATTGAGACACTTATTCATTATTATTCAGTGTTTCTTCTAAAATCAAGGATGTTAAAAAGACATGAGCTCATCCCAAAATACTCATTATATCTGGCATTAGATCAACAGGTGATAATATGACCATTCTACTTGCAATATTTATAAAATATATTGAATTATTTAAAATAAATACATTTATTTTTGACACAGATTTAAATGTTTTAAGACCTTTTCTACGCTGTTTTTCTCCAGTAACTAGGTTCTACATAATAATCTTTCATGCTGTCTGAAAGATGAAATATGAGTTTTTATACATATAAACATTTAAAAAAACTATTTTTAAATTATTTTTGTAAAAGTTTGATTTGACCTCAAAACTCAAAAAAATTACTGCTGCACGTTGCCTAAAAATGTAGAGTTTTCTCAAATGTTGTTAATTTTTACAGTGTGGTCATATGTCGTCGCTATCCAATGAAAAACAAGTATCTCCAAAACAGCATAAACTTTTAATAGAAGTCAATGTAAAAAGAGTTTATTTCAGGTCATTTTGAAGTATTTCTATTGGTCCGTTCATCAAGAAATTCTGGCGCAGTGTCACAGGGACAGTTTGTCTGTTCAAATTATGTAATAAAAAAATATATAGATACTTGTTTTTCGTTGGACAGCGATGCTATTTAGTTTGAACATGCAGATTTAAAGGTTTTGGGAATGTTTTAGGTTTTCTGTCCTGTTTTTCTTCTATAACCGGGTTCTCTACGATACAGAAATTATGAGTAATAATCTTTGATGATTTCTGAAAGATGAAACTTGGTGAAAAACTGAGGTTAACTCAAAACCCAGCTTCATGTTCACTCGGTTTGGAGAGTCCTATATACTTCTTCTCTCGCATGTGTAGATCTGTGTCAGCAATACTTTCAATGTAAGTAATACTAAATTATATAGGATGTTCAATTTTAAATAGTTGGCAACATGTAAATATGTAAAGTTAAATTAAATAGTTTGTTCAGCTTGGTTGAACCAATATATGGTCATATATTTGGTTTGAACATGCAGATTTAAAGGTTATGGAATGATTTTGATTTTCTAAGCTGTTTTTCTTCTATAACCGGGTTCTTTATGATACAGAAATTATGAGTAATAATCTTTGATGATTTCTGAAAAATGAGAAGTGTTTACTCGGTTTAGCGAGTCCTATTCTACTGGCAACTTCTTCACTCGCATAATATTTCATAAATATTCTCAAATATTCATATATATTCGCATATACTAACAGAATAATTTGTTTTGGAAGGTTTTAATTTTTTTACACTGTTTCTCTACATACTATACATAAATTATGAGTAATAATCTTTGATGAAATGCGAAAAACTGAGGTTAACTCAAACCCAGGGTGATGGTTTGTGTTTGCTCGGTAGGTCACCTGCTTCAGAGAGTCCTATTCTATTGGAAATACTTCTCTCAGCAATAGATTCAATGTAAAGTAGAATTAAATATATATATATATATTTAATATATTTGTTTTGGATGCACAGATTTGTTAGTTTTGGGATGTTTTGGGATGACTGCGCTGTTTTTCACTGTTATAACCAGGTTCTAAACGATACAGAAATTATGAGTAATAATCTTTGATGATTCTGAAAGAAGAAACCCGAACATTGAGGTTACCTCAAAACCTAAATGTCACTTAAATCGAGTAAAAACATGAGTTACGTCTCCGGCAGGTTCTGCCTCTGATCTGTGGAAATAACACTCGTCTCTGTTTCTCTGTTTTGCTGATTGAGGACAGAAGAAACTCAGAGCTCTTTATACCGACGCCTGATCTGAGCCGAGAGCTGATTTATCACTTTTAGCACTTTTATCATTTTTATCACTTTTATCACTGGTTAAAAAGGAGGAGTGGACAATACAAGTGGACGACGTGGACGTTTGAGGTCATTATCAGAATACTGTGATTTTCCTCCTTAATAAATAAACCTTTGTAAATAAACTTTCCCACTAAAATAAATAAAAACAGACATTTTTTAAGATTTTTAATTCTTCAGACTGTATAGAAATCCTATTTTCCAGCTTAATCACTTTATTTTTTAATTTTCATTTCCATCAATTTGTCCACCCTGTGAGGGAAAGCTGCTCGACAGGGTGGACAATTTTATTGAAAAATTGCATTTAATGGAAACGTGGTTGATGTTAAATTATTTATAGAGACTATTCATTTTCTGTTTGTGTTGGATTGTATCAAATCATTTTAATTAGCGTAATATTTTACAGTGACAGCGTGGACTAAAGTTCAAGCTTTACCTTTAAGCTAAATATGGAGGCAATATAATATTTTTTATTGTATATTTTTATTGAACATGTTTAAAAAGATTGATTTTTTCCCTTCTTTTAAGTTTGGCTTAAACAACAGTAGTTTAATATTAATTTTAAAACTAAAATATAAATGATTAGAAATATATAAAATATATTTGTTAAATACTATATATTTATTTCCCGTTAAAAACTATATAATAATATAATAAGGAAAATTTATTTTTTTTTCCTCTTATCTCCTCTAATATGTGTGTAATATGCGTGTGCACACCAGGCTCTTATTATTTATCAATTAAAATAGACTTTATTAAAGGTATAAAATTTACAAAAGGAGCAAAAAGTGAAGATTAACATTAACAAAACTCTGTATTTTAATAACAGGTTAATTTGTAGGAAATTTAAATGACTATGCTGGGATGCAAAAGGAGGAACGTTATTGTACTGAGACCCAAATTACATATTTAAACAACACTGTCACTTCATTCACTTTTCATGTTACTGATATTCATAACAAACTGCTATAGCACTTATTGCACTTCTGTCCCCAGCACTTTGTGTAATGCTTTACTATTACAAATTAACGATTAATCAACAATTAAATCTGTAGTCAACAAATTCAAATAATCAATATTGCTGATTATACTGTAGCCACTAATCTTTGCAGCCCTAATACTGACCCCGTGCTGCATCCAGTAAAGTTAAGAGCAAAAGTAGCAGAAAAAAAACTCTGAGAAAAGTTAAAACAGTTACAACAGCCCACATCTTTTAGACAGATTTCATCATATCTCAGGGTGCCAGAGACACAGGGGTGTTGACAGAGACATGAGAAAGACAGAGAGCGCGAGAGAGAAAGAGAAAGAGAGAGAGAGAGAGAGCAGGAAGTCTTGTATTGGGCTGCACCTGAATGTGAGGAATAGCTGGTGGTAAATTGGCTCAATCCAGCGCTGGGTTAGTGGGTCCTAAGGGAGATCATTTGAGGGCCTTTCCAAAGGCTGAGCTGGAGGGTGACCTGTAGGTTCAGTCTGCTAGCCGTTAGCATAGACACTTATTTAGGCTGTTTACAGCCACCAGGTGCTCGCCGCCGCCACCGCCGCCACCGCCGCCACCGTCTTAGCAATGGCTCTGCAATAATAATTGAACAGATGGCTCTGGATTCGGATCCTCCACTTTGTTGATGTGTCTCTCAGACGGAGGAGACGAGCGCTGCGGTAATGACAGGTGTAACACGGGTAATGACCGTCTCTCTGCTGCGGCTCGGTAACAGCAGATGAAGCTAAACCTCAGCTCCGGGAAGCTGCTGCTGCCGCTGCTGCTGCAGCATTTGTGCATAAGGGAGACGTGGTGGAAATAATATTAAATAAGAATATGATCAAATACATATATATATATATAGTATACTTGGTATACAAAGTGTGTACTGCGCTGTACTGTAAACGAGCGGTACTGGGTTAAAGTTGGAAATTTAACCCAACTAGTTTACCCGACTAGTAAAACAGTCTGATACAGTAGCAGCAGCAGTGCTGCTGGAGTTTTTAAACACAGTGTAATTTTAAACACTCCCTCACTCAGTAGCTGCTACAACATGCTCAGATGCACTGATGTGTTTAAAAACTCCAGCAGCACTGCTGTATCTGATCCATCACCCAAATAATACCGTAAAAGCAGAATTTCTGTAAAGGTTTTCTATTTATATGGGTTCTTGAATATTGAGTATTGAAGAAGAACAGAGTGGAAGGAGGAGAATAATAAAGTATACAGAAAAACAGATACTACACTGAAATAAATATATATTATATCATATATTTATAATATATTTATAATATATTTATTGGTTCACCTTAACTCAATCAAATCAGTATTTTGTGTTGACTCGTAACTATATGCGTTAAGTCGTAAATATATAGAATTTTAAGTTTGTTCATATATATATATAAAAAATACATACTATGACAAATAGAAACACAGAATAAAGGTAACTTGCTCTTATATCCTACAACATGAGGCCTGGCACTCAACACATACAGTATATTACATTAACGCACGACTAGCTTTTGGTCACAGACAGCACAAAGATGGACAGAAATGACGGCACGGTAAACTCTTGGGTTTTTGCTTAAAACATTTAAAAAAGCAATTTCAGTGTGTTTTATTCACATAGTTCTGTGTTTTTTTGGTGAGATAAAAATCAAAATCACGATATTCTCATGATATTAAACATATTTTTTAAAAAGTATATACTGTATGCAGAACTTGTGTATAAGCAATGTACACTTCATTAAAAGTGTACTGGATGAAAATGAAGCAGAACATTTTCATTATCTTTTTTGTGCAGAAATCTAGAAAAAAAGGAAATGGATATTTATTAAAATGGTCAATTTCATTATATTAGGCAGAATTTTGGATACAAAATATAATTACTTTACTTTTTTTTTTACACAGTGTGAATATGGCTGTTGTTCTTTATGGTATGATGAATAGAATAGAATAGAATAGAATACTGAAATGCCTCCAAAAAAGTAAATAAAAAAGTTTTTTTTCCCCTTCTGTAAAGATTGGCTCAAGCAGCAGTAATTTAACATTGAATTTTAAAACAATTTATTGAAATATATGTTTGATAATGTTTGCTGTATACTGTATATTTATTTATTTTTTTCCTATAACTAAGTATATATTGTGTCTGTGTATCTGACGTCATGTATGCACACCAAATAAGTTGAATATTTAATGAGAAAAGTTTGATATGTTGGTTTTAACAGTGAGATTTCCACCAAAACTTCCTCCTGTAATCTGCTGTTATACGTGTGAAAATAATCGTGAGCACACCAGGCTCTCGTGAGGAGCAGCAGCAGATACTGGAAACACAGGGTCAGAGTAACGTCTGGCCTAATCCTCCTGATCTGAACACGAGCAGCAGCACCGCCGCACACAGCCCATCATCAGAGCCTCACCCACCCAAACACCCAAACACACCCAAACACTCATTTACACCTGCTGTTACCTGCCGGCGGCAACAACACTACCTCACGCCTGCACCAAGACTACTGTATATATGTGTATATATATTATATATATAATATATAAAAAAACTGTAAAGCAGTGATGAGCGTGATAATGATGATAATGAAAGTTAATGCAGCCACGTGTTTTGATATTTCCTGTATTTTGTATATACAGGCTCAATGCTGAAACTACTATATTTAATCATAATATATTATACCAATATTATTACAGCTTATAAGAATGTAATAAACTTATAATAGTTTTAATAGTTTTTTTTGCAATGTACAAAAAAAATTAAAAAATCACTACAAGGCCTAGATCAAATTTACATCTAGGCATCATTTAAAAAAAATAAAGAAAAAATAATACATTTTATATTATTTATAAGATAATTTAAAATGATCTACGTTGACAAAAAAAAATCATTTAAATTTACATTAAATGGTACACACTACATAATATCAGAGTGGTCATTTTAAAACCATATTTCTCCAAAATTAATTAATTTTTTTTTTTTTGGAAGTCAAAAAATATTTTATTTACAAATTCTATTCTATTCTATTGCATTCTAATTAATATTTTATTAAGCTAAAAAGCAACAATATGCTAGCTTACAATTTTAGTTAACATTAACTTTTAACATTTAGTTAAACAAGTTTTCCTTAAAAAAAACATATTCTTGGTTATGTTCTTGATTTTATTTAACGTTATTTAACACACAGGCAGGTTGGTAGGCATATTTCATATTATTTCATATATGTTCCAGAATGAATTTTTGTTTAAAAAATGTGTCACATAAAGGAAAGTAGTAAATTAATTATTATGTGTATTATCTAACAGCTGTATAAATGCTTTCAATTAAAATTTTTTGAAAACATTTCCCCAACGTAAGTGTTTGTCTAAGCGGGTGTATATGTTGTATAAGAAATATTCTAATAACATGATGCAAATTAATATAATGTCATATGTTTTCATAATATTTATGAGAACATTTTAGTGTAACAAATCTGGCCCTTTAAAAACTTTGCTGAACTTTTTTATAATATTATATCAACACCTGATATAGTATATCTGCAAGTAATAAGAGTTAATCAGGTAAGATAATTAAATAAATAAAATAAATGCTCTATATTGTAAATAAATGTAAACATCGTTTATTTCAGGTCATTTTAAAGAATTTTGAAGAATTTTTATTGGCTCAGTGTAAGGGAAAGTTTGTGTGTTTAAATCCAAAAAATAACAAAGATACTTCTAGATACCTGTTTTTTATTGGAGAGCAACAATATATTCTGTTATTCTTATGCAACATTAAAATAATAATAACATAAAACATAAAAATTTGAATATATTTCACCAGAAGTCAAAAATCAGGTATATAATCATAATATTAATGATTTTCTTTATGTTAGTTTGGTGTATTATAAATTATGTTATATGGATATAACGTTAATATAATGTTCATTTTGTCTGGTCATTTTATATCAAGCGACAAATAAGTAAAAAAATATATTAAAAAGTAAAAAATATATGTATATTATTTGGAATTCGACAAGTGATTGTACTTTTCTATGATGTGCACACATTGCAACAACAATATTGAAGTCATACATAATTTTAATTATACATAATTTCTTGATGAATCAACCAATAGAAATTCTACGAAATGACGGTGAAAAAAATCTCTTTTTACATTGACTTTCACTGAAAGTTAAAGAAGTTAGGTTTCTATGTATATATTATTAAATGACATTATTAAGAGTACTATACTTTATACTTTTACATCATTTATCTCCTGTAGAAACACTGTAGTGATAATCAGTGTTCAGTGTTTGATCTCAAACATCAAAGCTAAGCTTTAGTTCTTCACAAACACATCAAGATACCAAGAGATACAGGGAGAGCATCTGCTCACACACTGATCATAAAACACACATAAAGTCCTCAAAGAAACTTCAAGACAAACTTCTGACGGGACAGGGGGATGGGACAGGGGACGGGACAGGGGACTGGACGGGACGGGGCACATGCAGTACCCGCTGTACCAGCGTCCCGGCACTTCACACACTCATCACTGTAGACGCGTTTACAGCAGGTTACAACCCAAATAACTGCGTGAGTCACCAAATTACCACGTCCAGAGCTACTGAGCTACTGTCACTGTGCCTACACCTGACGCACTAACACACACATACACACATATATACACACATATATACACTAATACACACATATATGTATGTATATATACATTAATACAATCATATACACAATTATCTGTCTATCGGTATAAATACACATGCACATTTATACATACAGTAACATACTGTATATATACAGACATATAAAGTATATATATATATATATAGACACTGAATTTCACTTCACACATACACACAAACATATATACATTCATACACAAACACACACACACACACAGCTTTTCTGAAGTAGGTGAAAACACACTCACCTCCAGCCTCCTCTGGAACGTATGTGAATGATCCTGAGACTACAAAGTGATGTTGCGTCCTCTCTCTTTCTCTCCCTCTCTCCCTCTCTCTTTCTCTCTCTCTCTCTCTCTCCCTGTCTGTCTGTCTGTCTATCTGTCTGTCTCATCTCCCACTCTCGCTCACCCCGCGCTCCTTATCCATTCTCACTCATGCAGTTATCCTCCCTCCATTCACAAAACTCCCCCCCGGCTCATCATCATCCTCATCATCCTCATCATCAACATCATCCAGCACAGTGGCAGAAACAACAGCGCTCGCTCTCCCTCACACACACACACTCACACACACTCGCATACACTCGCGTACACACACACACACACACACGTGCAGAGCAGCGTGGAGAGAGACAGAGACAGAGAGCAAGTGGGTGAGCAGCAGGCAGGAAGGAGGAGAGTGAAATAGAGAGAGAGAGAGAAGAGGTGGACCCTCTGTACAGCCAGCAGAAAGAGAGAGAGAGAGAGAGAGAGAGAAAAAGAGAGAGAGAGAGAGAGAGAGAGAGAGAGAGAGAGAGAGATGTATGTAGAGATGCTGCACCACTAGTTTTTATAGCTGGGTGGGTAAGGCAGAGATAATAATACCCCATCCTCCTCCACAACACAAGTTATCCTCGCTGTGTAATAAAGGCCGCGGTGCAGACACCCTCTGATTTGGGGTCAGTCTAAATGAATTTTTAGGTTTTTCTAACAGCAGATTTGCCGGGACAGAGGGACCGGCCAGAGAACCAGGGAGGGGGGCAGGCCAGGCCATGCCAACACTATTTATGCCTCTACAGAAAAGAGAACGAGAGAGAGAAAGAAGTGAAAGAGAGAAATAGAACAGGAGGAGTGAAGTGTACAGGGTTCTGTACTGTGTATAGAAGGTAAAAAAGGATTTTATTACTCCTTAACTCTCTCTGGTTTAGTACTACTACTAAACCTACGCTTAGAAGAAGAAGAAGAAGAAGAAGAAGAAGAAGAAGAAGAAGAAGAAGAAGAAGAAGAAGAAGAAACACCTACAAATAGGTTTCATTGTATTTGAAGAACCAATTAAACAACCTGATGCATTTCTATTAATGGTTTTATACCTTTCAAAAACTGTTACAGAATTACTTGGGTCAACAAAAATAAGTAAGTAAAGAATAAATAAAAAGAACGATGTAGATTGATTTGGGTGAATAGAAAGGACCTTGAATTACTTGGATAGATTAAAATTGACTGAAACGATTACTTTGTCTAATAAAAAATATTTTATTTTTTTTATTATAGTTATTTGGCACTTAATCAGGGCAAATGAAATGTACTGCACTCTACTCTACTGTCCTGTATTGTATTGAACTGCACTATACTGCATTGTACTGTGCTCCACTCTACTGTACTGTATTAAACAATACTCTACTATATTGTACTGCACTGTACTGTGTTGTACAATACTCTACTATATTATACTATACTGTACTGTATTGTACTGTACTTCACTGTCCTCTAATGTTTTGTATTGTGCTGTACTGTCCTTTACTGTACTCTAGTGTATAGTCCTGTGTTGTACTGTACTTTACTGTACTCTACTGCACTGTACTGAACTCCACTGTATTGTACTGTACTGTCCTCTAATGTTCTGTATTGTACTGTACTGTACTGTTCTTTACTGTACTGTACTGTACTGTACTGTACTGATGTTCACGTTAAATCAGGCCAAGCCTGACACCAGGTCTACTTTCACACCTCTAACAGGCAGAAAACGCAACTTCCTGTGAACTTTCATCTTCTTAAAGCGTCTCTACTTTGATACAGATCATCTTGACAGGGCATTCAGCCCAAAACCTGCTGTTTATTCACTCTGATTCAAAAGTTTAGAAATTAATATTTTGTCTGGCTGCTAAACAGCTGCTCTAAAACCATGAGAAAAGGTACATGTGATGCATTACTGTCCCTTAATGAGTCCAACACACTGAAAACTGCAGTAAATCCTGAGGGGATTAACTCTGAAGGGCTGCAGTGATCATTAGAAGAGAGCACGATTTACATTAGAAATTTACACTTTCAGCTTTGAGTCATTAGTTCAGCTGACTGACCAAATTTAAACCCTTACAGATGAGCCACATGTGAATAATCAGAGAGGGTTTTTAAGACGTGTTTTTTCACACCTGTTTCCACATCCGGACTTCTTTTTACACTAGAAGCACTTTTACATTTTTCATGTGGGTTTTTTTTTCTGCTGTGCTTTTTTTTCAAGTGAGTGATTTCCATAACGTGCTTTTAAAATCTGTGTATTTATGTCATCACATGAAACTAATTAATCTAAAATATATTATGTGCATATTTGTTGTTTTTTGACATAATATCAAAATGACAGCTGTTTCATGTGTTTTTTATGTGTCAAAAAAATGAAAAAAAAATTGTTTCATCTCCTGTAAACCTGCAATTTTGGACAATAATTTTTTTTGTTATATATTTAACTGTAAATATATTACAGCTCCTGGGTCTAATTAACCTGGTGTAGAATTGAAAGTAGAATTGTCCTTCATTAATACTATCTTATTAATTAGTTAACTCAGTTAATATAAATATATTATTACTGATTTAAATGTAAAAATAAAGTTATTGTAATATTATTAAACTAACTTTAGAATTTAGAAATATTTGGGAAAAATATTTTGAAGTAAACTTGGATTAATGCCCCTATTTATTTGTGTACATCGCATTGTCTCTCCGTTTTGAAAATAAAATAAAATCATTTTCATTGTGATTTTTATTCTTTGTAGCCTCTTATTGCTAGTGTTATATAAAGATGAACGATTTTTCCTGTTTTTTTTATTTTTATTTTTAATAAAAATGCTTTATTCAACAATTAACATTATAATAACTTAATAATAAACATACTGAAAATGTATGATTGAGGGTAGCATCAGTATATAGTATGGACTATATCCAGAATGCTTACAACATTTACTTTATGTATTATTATTATATAAATATATAAATAATTGACTGTATCCTGAAAGGTATATAACAATTAGGTGGACGTATTGTACATTTTTGAACATTTCTTTCAGTCCATTCATCACACATTTAACTCAATGTAAAAATTGAGTATATGTTAAAGTATATATATATTTTTCTCTAAATCATTCTAAATATAAATGTAATGAAATCTCATCTGTTTTAGTGTTTATAGGTGAGGTTTCTGCAGAGGGTCTGAATAAAGCAGTGCTGTGTCTTTAATTCATCACTCCCTACTTTAAAGAGTTTCTGCTACACAGACAGGATTTCCTAAATGACATCAGGAATCCGCCTAGTTATGCAATTTATGACTGATTCACAATCACACTCCACTGACCTGCTTCCTACTGCCTGCTGCACATCACACTGCGACTGCTGTCAACGTTTAATAAGACGTTTTTCATCAGAGAGGAGAGGAGGAACTCAGGGCTGTTGATTTTTACTTTTTGATGTATTCAGAATCTTTCTAACAATCTTTCTAAGAATCTTTCTAAGGATTCTAAGAAGTTCTATCGATGAAGAAACTAATATTGTTGCTATCTGTTTTTCACTTTCTGATATAATGTGCATCTGGACTTGTATTGTATCAGGATTTCGTGGTGAATGGACCAGCAGGAAGTCAGGATTACATCAGGTGGTCTGAGTTACAGTCAGACAGTGATAAGTTTGGACAGTGATGGTGAAACTGATGTGCTCTTGATCAGAATCTGTTTTTCCAAACTCCAGCACTGGAGATACAAAAGTGTCAAAAGTATCTCCATCCATTACTCTGCAGGTAGAAGTATAGATACTAGGGTTTAATAAAATACTTCTGTAGAAGATAAAAAAAACGTATCAACTCAATCTTTTTACTCTTTAAGTAAAAATAATGTAAGGGTAAAAAAAGCCATTAAGGACAAAAGCTTAGGCCACACCCACAGAGTCCTATAGTGCACTATCCCCCTCCCCCCTCCCAAAAACACATTTTACTAAAAGCCACAATGACTATAAAGTTAAAATATTAAAATGTTAATGTTGATAATATAATTTGGGATTTTGCACTAGGCTGTTCACTAGTGATTCAGCTGCATATATGCCCCATATAATGAATGTAAATGTATGGTATTTATATACAGAAGAATGTAAATATATTAAAGAAGCTTAGTTGGACTGGCGTTTGTAAAACTGGAGTTCTCAAGCGTCTCTGTAAGGATCATCTTCATACTAGACTACATGCTATGTTCTTGCTGGAGTGTGTGTGTGGGGGGGGGGGGGCACGATGTGTTCAGGTGTGATGGATCACAGTATAAACCAATAGGGTGTCGGAATGGTATATGTTTATATTTCTCTACATTTAAAGACAAAAAATGAATGAAAATGTAAGGAGAAGAAGAAAAAAGACGTTTTATTTACAGTAAACTTAGATTTCCAGATTTACACTAAGGCTGGGTGCAGCAGCATTAGCATTAGCATAAGTGGCTAACCACTAGCAATAGCCATGATGGTTAGTGCTAGTAAATGGCACCCAACAGTGCTAAACTGAGGAGCCATGAGTGTTCTGGTAAGCCATGGCGCAATCAGTTAGCGGTTTGTCTCATGTAACTTGTTTCAACACAGTAAACATGCAGACTACAGTCTGATATACCCGACTCTACACGGCGAAGGAGCTAGCGCTTAGCACAGTAAGTGGCTAATGCTAATACTGCTCCAGAATTGGTGCTGGAAAACTAAACTGAAACTCCTGTATAACTCTGTACTTCAGCGGAATGACTTTACTGCTCCTGACTGGTAGAATTCATACATAGGAGCACTGGATTATAAGGAGCTCTGATGATTTTTGGGGAAATTAAA